>NC_037350.1:23291626-23591626 GCF_002263795.3 Bos taurus | reverse complement strand
CATTACTGCAGTGCTACTATAAATTTAGAAGAAATTGACACAACACTTATAAAGGTGCAAATGAATAAATGTGCTTTCAGTGGTTTCAATGGGACAAAAGAAATGCAAATCTCACAACTACTGATCCAATGCAAGTATCTCATAAAGAAGTCGATCAGTTGTGTTCGACTCTGTGTGACCCCATAGACGGCAGCCCACTAGGCTCCCCGTCCGTGGAATTCTCCAGGCAAGAACACTGGAATGAGTTGCCATTTCCTTCTCCAACAAGTATCTCATACTACAGTTTTATTCCAGAACCCAGTAAGAATCCATTCAGTCTTTAGACATCTAAAAGAATTAACATCTGAAAACAAACTGCTTAGCAGACATGAATATCCAACTAGGACTCATTCAAGACCTCAGGTAAAACAAATGATCTAGACCCAACAATAGCTTATATACTTCTAAATTCAAATGAGCACTCTCAAATGGTCTTATACATTTAAAAGAGCATACTGTCCAATGGAATATTACTTAGCTATAAAAAGGAGTGAAATTGGGTCATCTACAAAGATTTAGATGAGCCTAGAAACTGTTACACAGAGTGAAGTAAGTCAGAAAGAGAAAAACAAATATCATATATTATATATTAATGCATATATGTGGAATCTAGAAAAATGGTACAGATGAACCCATCTGCAAAGCAGAAATAGTGACACAGATGTAGAGAACAAACATGTGGACACCAAGAGAGGAGGGAGAGGGAGGGATGAATTGGGAGATTGGGACTGACATACACACACTACTCAGATAACTAATGATACTAGACTGGATAGCACAGGGTACTCTATTCAGTCCTCCGTGATGACCTAAATGGGAAGGAAATCCAAAAAGGGAAGATATATGTATACACATAGATGATCCACTGTGCTGCACAGCAGAAACTAACACAACACTGTAAAAAAACTATACTCCCATAAAAATTTTAAAAAACAAAAAGAACATACTGTCCAAGGGAAATTATTATTTATGTACAGAAAAGAGATAACATAGCTGGAGAGAGTCCACTGGCCACATTGATGATAAAGATCAATAAATGTTGAAATGGGGACAGGATATGACATTTTATTACCAGTGTCCATTGCAAGAGTCTTGGCTGAGGAAGTATATGGAACAAGAAGCACCCTAGAGGGAAGGGACTTTACCTCTTTAACTTGGGATTTACTCTATGTCCCTTCATTACCTCATAAGATAAAGAAAAACTTGTTTCCATCGATCAGAGAAGGAAGCACTGAAGGAGACGGGTGACTGGCACAACAGGTATAATGACAGCATTGGGAAGATGAGAAGTGGGGAGGGGGTATCTTTGCCTAAGACAAGCCCCTCTGGGGGAAGGCAGGAGAGTGTGCCTGAGGAAAGAGCTGGACAGGAGAGCTCTGAAGCCCCGTGGTGGAAAACCTTCAAACTGCTATTAAAAAGATAACCGCTGGGGCTTTTACAAAGATGAAAAGTAGTGTCCGGATGTGCTTTAAGTTCCTTAGTAAAAGATACTGTATAGACAAATAAGCAGACTGTGAAATCCAAATTCAGCATCTCAAGGGGGGTTGTCTAAGCAGCAAGACTTTCCATGCCCTACTGGTTTTCCTTCAGAATCTGTTTCACTTGTCCTAGAATTTCAAAAAGAGAACAACTCATGATATTGAATGTCTCTGCAGGTTGGCTGTCTTTTCTCTGGCCTTCATTATCTGGGCAAAGCGAAGGAGAACTTGCAAACGCAGGAGCTGTTTCTTAAGGAGGGGAGCTTAGGAGAGGAGCACGGAGGGGGCAAGGAAAGTCCTTCCAATGGCCATTCTGTTTCGCTTTCCACAGTGGGACTTTTTCCCCCCCCCCCATCATTTATCCCAGCTGACAAGTACAAGCACTGTGGGCCCTAAGTGAATGTGAACATTGTCACAAGGAATTGGGCCAACGGGAGGCGTGTGCGGCTCTGTTGCCACCGCAGTCTGGTGGGAGCCGGGCCGCCGACGCGGCGGGAGGCTGGTGGGCAGACGCCCCCCGCGGACGCAGCCTCACATACTGTGTGCATCACGAACAACCATGAAAACAGTCACAATGAATCAGCTGTGCTGCAGAGAGGCTCCTTGGAACCTTCACATTCGATTTCCATCTAGCTGACATCCGCAGGTTGTAGTCAGCGGCTCGATTAAGCAGAGATTCGGGACCAACCCGTGAGTCCCCCAGGCCGGTGGGGACTGCACTGGCTGGGCCGAGGCACTGGTTCGAATGGTGTTTAAAAGAGAGCTCAAGGATAGTCCAGACGGTGTCTGCAAAGGGGTAAGAGCTTCCGTTTTAAGAAGTAGGTGTGTACAGTGCCTGCTTTCTCACCTCCAACAAAAAACAGTTGCTAGAAGGAGTCTGGGAGCTTCCAGAATGAGAGAGATCCATTCAGCGAGGAATTCCAATACAAATACCAGTTGAGAAAACGAGCTAATCCATCTTGACAACGTGTTGTCACTGCGGAGTTGCAAAAAGGAATTACACATAAATACGACTTTAAAAATTAGAGGCCCCACAGTTTAGCAGCTTAAGTTTGCTTCAAAGGGACGGCAGGGGAGCAGCAGCGCCTTTCAGGTGACAGCTTGGAATTTGCTGGTTCTCCGCTGGGCGCAGGTACAGGTCTGACGGTAACACGAGCTTTCCAACTTGTTTCAAGCTGAAGTATTATGAAAAGGTAAATTATGTTTTGTATTCATGACTGAAAGCATTTTACTTTAAAGCCAGTGCGGCTGACGCTGTCAAGGTAGAGATTCAAGTTTTATGTACAATGCCTGCAGCCCAGCCGATGTGAGTGAGGCAACATGACAGCCTGTAATAAGTAATTTTTATACAGTTACATTTATCACTCAAGTAGGCTCGGCAATGTTAAAATACAGACCTTAAAATACTGCCAAGGAGGAAGACAGGGGCTGGAGGCCATGGGGCCTTTCCCCACTCTGAGAGCAAGTGTGGTTGTAGATTTGGGTTCTTTTAAATTTTTTTCCAGCGTGAATTCCTGTTAATGTGGCACTTTTTAAGATATGCGTCCAAATGCTTTCCAACTGTTAATATATCACTAAGAGGTTAAGAATGAAATAACCCCATTTGGCCCAAAGGATGTTATTTCAGGCTTTAATGAATTAGATATTGCTACCATTTTCAGGTGGAAATCAATGGCTTCAATTAACAAATTTCCACCAACCCAAATATTTACAAAATGGAAGCCTCCGAGTCTTCAATTTCTGCTGCATTATTCCTTTGTTTCCCCTAAAGCTGTTCTTTTTGCGTTCTTCATTAGCATTTCATTTTTGCTAAAGCCACGAGGCCAGCTATGTCTCTGCAATGGCATGAGACTTTCATGCCTTCAAAGCTGACAACTTGGATATTCTTCTCTAGGATTTTCTATGGAGTGGAATCTTGCTTTTTATCAGTTGTTCACATATGCCTACAGTTGGAGAGACAGGAATTTATCTAATTGCTTTACCTCCTGGAAAATATATATATATATATATATATACACACACACATATATATATATGTATATATATATATGAATCAGGAAAAATATATTTAACCAAGGTGTGTATGTATATATGTATGTGTATATATATTATATATACTAATATATGTAAATAAAACAGGATCAGTATATATATATTTTATATATGTATAGGTGTGTGTAAGTACTTTTCAGATTGAATATATGTGTCAAAGAAAGCATAATTTAACACAATATGCCACTCAGGAGTTTTAAGCACATTTATGCATTTTTACTCATTTAATCCTTCTATTATCTTCATAAGGTCAGTAGTATTTTTTAACTCATGAATCTATTACATAAAAAAATTAAAGTACAGCAAGGTTAAGCAATTTTTGAAAGTTACACATTCACACCAGGTATGATGAATTCTGGCAGTCTGACTTTACCATTGGCAGTATAATCACTATGCTAAACTGCCTTTAAAAACAAAATATAAAGGGGAAAGAGGCTCTAGTAAAATAAATATATGTGTTCATTCCTTTCAGCTGAATTAGGCAGAGGAAACTTCATTTATTGAGAGAAACTACATTTGCATCAATTTGTACTTATCCATCAGAATATGGGGGATGCTTTTTTAAAGCACTGACTTTTCTTTTCAGTTGCCTATAAAGAAAGCAAATTTTAAAAGAAAAGTACCTTTCCCCCAAACCCTAGCTGAAACAAGTAAAAGTGAGTTAGTTTGGATTCATTTGAACTCTGAAGCCAAAATTTCTTTGACTTGTGCAGCCAGGATTCAACCAGTCTTCCAGGGTGATTCCCAATCATGCAATTATTCCACAAATACACGTGTTGAATGCCTTATATACCAGGCACTGAGCTAGGACCCAGGGGAAAACAGCAGGAACATGACTGAACGTAATTCGACTCACGTAGAATTTATAGTATAGTGTTGTTGGCCCAATGTGTTTTATGACTATATTGGATAATGAGAACACACAGATAAAACAGGCATGGTTCCTGCCATGTGGAAGCCAACATCTGCAACTGGGAGGCAGATACAAAAATAAATAAGCACTTGGAGTGTTAAATTGTGATGAGCCAACTCTTTGGGAAAGATCTTGATACGGAAAAGGTTGGAGGCAAAAGGAGAAGGGGGAGGCAGAGAATGAGATGGTTAGATAGTATCACCAACTCAATGGACACGAATTTGAGCAAACTCTGGGAGACAGTAAAGGACAGGAAAGCCTGGAGTGCTACATTTCTTGGGGTCTCAAGGAGTCAGACAGGATTTTGCTACTGAACAACAACAGTATTAAAATTGCTCTGTCAAGTATATGCACAGTGGATCACAAGATTAAAAAGAAACTTGCTTTTATTGAGTATTGGGGCCATTTGCCTCTTATCCTCCAACTCCAAAGCAATCTGTCATCCAAAATCACAAATACATATTTGAAAGATATAAATAGTTATATTTTTCTTGTTTGATCTCATTCAACCAAGATGATGGAAGCTAAACAATTTATTAGTTTGAATTCTTAAATATCCCAAACATAAATTTCACTGCCATTCATGGAAATTACACCTACCATCTTTAGGCCACCTCTGTACATATTGCAAGGGGGAAAAAAGACATGGATGCTGGAAACTTTTGAATGACAGCTAGAACGGCCATTCCTCTACATACTGGAGGAATGGATCAAAGAAGAGGGAGACTGGATCAAAGAAGTCAAGTCTCCGCTCTGATTTTACCTAACTCAGAAAGAACTTTTGGAAACAAAGCTACTGCGTGAATCAGTTTTTTCCTGATGTTTGTGCAGAGATAGGGAAGAAATTCACCCAGACGGTTTTATCTGAACGTCGTCTGTGAACTTAGCCTGCTTGGGTATTTAATGTGACTCCAGTAGCTCTGGAGCAGTGATTCACAACCTGGGTGATTCTGCCTCTCAGGGACCTTCGGCCATGCCTGAAGACATTTGGTTGTCAAACTTGGGGGTTGCTACTGGCCTTCAATGGGCAGTGGCCCAGACTTACTGATAAACACCCTAAAATGCTCAGGACAGCCCCCACAACAAAGAATTCTATGGCCTGAATATTAATAGTGTCACATTTTAGAAACCCTCCTCTACAGACAGAACAGATCTGGAAATAATTTGGATTCCTACTATCTCCAAACAGAGCATGTAGACACGTGCTGCTGACCACCAAGGGCTTCAGCTCAAGTGCTGTCACATGGCCTCTCTTGGACCTCCGGGGAGGGCTGCAAGAAAGTGGTCAGAGAGCAGGAAATGGCTTCTAATTAGTAGTGTCCTCACAGGATACAACTGCAAAAGACAATTTCCTGTCCCCTTATTTGATGGGAAGATTAATCTCTTACCGAATTCCAGATGAGGAAGATTTTCAAAAGTTTCAAATAGCAAGAGTGTAGCCGTAGAGAAGGCAATTATGTGCAATTTGTACAGTGTTCGACAATCAAAATGTAAATCCGATGAGTTTATTGCAGTAAATGCATACGGCATGTTTACCTTAAAGAGCATCAGGCTGTAGAAATTCTAATGGATTCTGAGAGTTGGGAAGAATTATCTTTTCATATTGCAATTTTTATCTGTGAGATGAAAAGAGAAAATAAGACAAGAAATTTACTCCTAGGGAACTATTATCTGTGAGGGTTTTTTTTTTCCCCCTGATAAGGAGCCATATAGGTATGGGGCTTTGAAGAGATGGCGATTTGATAACTTCAGTGTTCTAGGCAGACTTATCTGCACAGAGACAATTAATTTTGTTGCACCCACAGTGTTCTGTACAACATCTAAAATGCGATCAGCTCCTCAACAAACATTCTTTCCCTGTCATATAATAATGTATGTACCTAATACACTGTTTGATTTTGGTCTTCATTTTCTGGGTCAGAAAAGCTACCCAGAACATTAAGATCAAAAAGCCTTTGCTAAGTTTCATGGGAAAACAAAAACCTAGCTTTAGTCTCTCCTTACATGTACAACAGCCAGCTCGGTTTGGCAGGGTAGGCATTCAACAAACAGCATGTTCTTTTTATCCTTTCCCTCCTTTTCCCATGAGCTTCAGAAAGCTTTTCTTCTCTCTCGTTGAAACTTCCAGATCCAAAATAAAAAGACTGGAATACTTATATAATGGGATAGCCTACAGTAAATATATTCTGATTCAAATACCAACCTCCTGGAAGCGTATTAGATGATTGTGATTTTGCAATAAGATGGCAGAATAAAAATTCACAGTACCAAGCAATACTGATTTTCTTGCCTCTTTCTCTATAAAACCTTAGAGCCTACTCACCCAGACTCAAGTAAGAACACACAGCAAGATTGAGCCTACTTCTAACTCGATCAACCCTTCACCTGAAATTATCAGCTAGATGCCTTCAGCGTCCTTACTGTAGAGTCTACCCAAGTGCATGCATATGAGACAGAAGGACTCTTCATGGCTGGCTGGCAAAGCATGCCCCTTGAAACAGTGCTGGCAGCACGTGACCAGATCACTTCACTGTCACATGGCTACTCACCTGGTGAAGCTTAGTCCAGCTGCTTTTCATGCCATAAACTTCCAGCTCACACCACAGCTGCAGTGAAATGTGATGCTGTGAGCTGGTCAAAGAACCTGGAAGCTGAGTTCTACTCTAGGGAGCATCTAAATTTCACTTTATGTCATTTAAGTGACTAATAGTAGTTATTGTTCTGAGGAAACTTGTTCCAGGTGAAATAGCTGTTGAGAGGTTTTGCAGTGATCAGAAAAGATCACAGAATTAGGCTAATGTTAAACATGAAGTGCATAGTGCTGCTAATGATGGGAAGTGTGCATTCTCATCATTTTTAAAAGCCTTTGTAGGAGGGAAACTTGTGAGTATTATATCTCACTCTTTTTCATTATGGATAACTAAGTTCCCTGGTTTGAAATCCTATGTACTTTCCAATATCTCCTATAATATGGCTAACACCTATAAACAAAAAACCAGGGTTTATCTGTGGAGTTTATTGTATTAATATAGCTTTTGTGGAGAACAATCTGGCAATATCTATACTATAAAAAAAAACACACCACGGCAACCTAATTTTTAGTTGTGTATCCTATAGATACTCTTGCTTACATACAAAATGAGAAAAAAAAAATCCCAACAACCCTGAAAACAGGTTATTTGTTTGCAGAATAGGAAACAATCCAAGTGTTCACCAATAATGAATGATTAAATAAACTATAATACACTACACAACAGAATGGAATACTATGCAGCTGTATAAAAGATAAATAAAGCTATATTAATAAGGGAAGATATTCAGATCTCTATGATATATTGTTAGGAGGGAAAAGTAAGATATAGACAAAATATGTACTGTATGTGATCTTTGTGTGAAAAAGGAAATTCACAAGAATTTGATTTTTCTTTTATATACTAGAAGTATACACAAGAACCTAACATGTGTGATCATCTATAGAAAGCAGTGGAGACAAGAGCAGTTATGTGAGCAACCTTTTTCATGAATATTTGATTATATGTTTTTCTTCTTAGACCACATGGCTATACTACTGAGTTTAAAAAATATATAAACATTTTGAAAAATAAAAAATATAAAAATAATTTCCATGAAGCAAAAGCAGATTTATCATTTGTCTTAGAAAGGTTGTTTGCTATATAAAAATCATTCACAGGAAATATAATCTGAGACTTCTGACTTCCAGTCCACCATGCAAGGAGCTTAGATGTTGCTATTCCATCATAACAACAAGAAAAAAGCTGAAAAAAAAGAAACTGAACATATCAACAACTCTTCTTAGATCCACAAGAGAGAAAACAGCTGTCCCCAGAACTGAAGAAACTGACAAGTGAGTACAGAGAATCATAATCCACAAGAGCAGAAAGTTCTTCAGGAACCAGTACAGGGATAGGAAGATCTGAAGTGTAACTGACAAGTTGCTAGAGGTTCAGTGTAAATAACTTTGAGAGCTAAACACTCCTGGCACTAAGTCATTTGCTGGGGGCGGGGGTGGGGGGGATTGGTGGGCAGATTTTCATGAGTTTTACCTTCTAAAGCTCTACCAGATTTTCACAGTGAATAGCCAAGAAAAATCAACTTGTGTTTCTGGCAAGAAGAGGGGGAAAGGAGCCATTTTGAGGTGCACTAGAACATTCTGTCCTTCTTAACAAGGTTTGTCCTCAAGAGAAGCTATTTAACCAGAACCTAACCTGCTGGGGTTCTATCACAGCCTTAGTGACCCAGGGGAAAGGAAATAGCCAGCTCTGGAACATTGAGTCTTCCCCATGGAAGAAAGGAAATACCAAATTCCAGCCTACTCTAGCCATCCTGTTCCACCCAAGGAAATGAAAAAATCAGAAAAGTACATGTGAAGTTCATAGTTCAGAGGCAAAGGTTCACTTAAAGGTCAAGACCTAATCGTAAATCTATAGAATATTTGCCTTCACCTCATATCTCATACCACAGTCCTAAAGGCCTATTTTCAGCAGTTTTTTTTTTTAACTCAGTACCCTGTGTCCAGCAATGAAGAAAAAATTACAAGACATACTAAAAGATAAAAAATGACATTTTGAAGATGAAACATCGATCCATATTTTAAAACAACCATGAATAAGATAGTAAGGGCTCTAATGGATAAAGCAGATAACATGCAAGAACAGATGAGCTATGTAAGCAGAGGAATACACATGCCAAGAAAGAACCAAAAAGAAAGTCTCAAGATCAAAAGCACTGCAACAGAAATGAAGAAAGTCTTTGACAGACTTATCAGTGAACTGAACATGGCTGAGGAAAGAATCTCTGAACTTGTAGATATCTCAAAAACTGAAAAGCAAAGGGAAAAGAGACTGAAAAAAAAAAAAAACAGGATAGAATAATAACTGAGGAACAACTACAAAAGGTATAACATATGGGTAATGAGAATATCTAAAGAAAAAAGAGAAGAGAGAAAGAAACAGAAGAAATAATGAAACAATGAAGTCTGAGATTTTCCCCCAAATCAATGTCAGAAAACAAGCCATAGATCTAGAAAGGTCAGAGAGCAATAACCAGGATAAATGTAAAAAAAAAAAAAAAGTTTTCAATAACAGACACTATACTTAAGCATATCATTTCAAACTGCAGAAAATTAAAAAATAAAGAAAAATTCCTGAAAGAAGCCAGAGGGAAAAAACACCTTACCTCTAGCAGAACAAAGATAAGAATCACTTCCAACTTCTCAGAAATCATGCAAGCAAGGAAAAAGTAGAGTGAAATAATTAGTACTAAAAAGAAAAAAAATAACCCCAACCCTAGAGCTCTGTACTCTGTAAGATTATCCTTCAAAAATGAAGGAGAAAACAAGACTTTCTCTGACAAAACTTGAGAGAATCAGTTGTTAGTAGACCTGCCTTATAAGAAACTTTAAAGTCACAAAAGGCAGAAAAAGAGTGAAAGACAAAAATAAGAACAAAAAATAAAGCAGCAAATAAAAAATTGTAACAAATATGTTGTTGTTGTTCAGTCGCTAAGTCGTGTTCAGCTCTGTGCAACCCCATGGACTGCAGCACGCCAGGCTTCCCTTTCCTTCACTGTGCCCTGCAGTTTGCTCAAACTCATGTCCATTGAGTCGGTGAGCCATCCAACCATCTCATCCTCTGTCTTCCTCTTCTCCTCCTGTCTTCAATCTTTCCCAGCATCAGGGTCTTTTCCGAGAGTCAGCTCTTCGCATCAGGTGGCCAAAGTACTGGAGCTTCAGCTTCAGCATCAGTCCTTCCAATGAATATTAAGGGTTGAGTTCCTTTAGGATTGACTAGTTTGATCTCTCTTGAGAGTCCCTTGGACAAATGGTAGATATTAATCCAACTATATCAGTAATCACTTTAAATATCAATGATCTAAATGCACCTGTAGAAAGTCAGAGATTGTCAAAGTGGATTAGAAACACTACCCAACTATATGCTGTCTACATGAACTCCACAGATTCATATAGATTAAAAATAAAGGGATAGAGAAAGATATTCCATGCCAATTTTAATCAAAAGAAAGCAGGAGTAACTAATCCCAGACAGCACATGTTAGAGCCAGAAAGGTTATCAGGGATAAAAAGGGGGCATTCTATAACAATAAAAGGGTCAATTCTCCAAGAAGATATAACAATCCTCAATATGTATGTTTTTAGCAATAGAGTGTCAAAATATGTGAGGCAAAAATTGATAGAGCTTCAAGGAGAAATAGATGAATCCACTGTTACAGCTGGAGGCTTCAAAACCCTCTATCAGAAATGGACAGATACAGCAGGTAAAAAATCAATAAGGACACAGTTCAGTTCAATAACACCATCAATCAATTTAATACAATGGACATCTCTAGACTACTCTATCCAACAACAGAAGAAAAAAAGAGCAAACTGAGTCCAAAATAAGCAGGTAAAAAAGAGTAATAAAAAGTTAAAGCAGAAATCAATGAAATTGAAAACAGGAAATCAATAGAGAAAATCAGCAAAACTAAAAGTCAACTCTTAGAAAAGGTAAATAAAATCCATAAATCTCTAGCCAGGCTAACTAAGAAAATAAGAAAGAGGACACAGATGACTTAATTTCAGAAGTTAAAAAGAGGACATCATTATAAACCCCATGGACATTAAATGGAAAACCAAGGAATATTATGAACAACTCTATACCCACAAATTTGATAATGTAGATGAAATAGACCAGTTTCTTTATGGACACAATTTGCCAAAACTCAGAGAAGAAGAATTAGACAATTTGAATTGGCTGGCCTACATCTACTAAAGAAATTGTGTCAATAATTAATAACCTTCCAAAAACAGAAAGTGCTAGGTCTAGATGGGATTACTAGTGAATTGTAAGAAACATTTAACTTATTATACCAGTTCTCCATAATCTTTTGCAAAAGATGGAAGCAGAGGGAATACTTGTCAACTCATTTTATGAAGCCAACAATATCCTCATAGAAAAACCAAACAAGGACATTTCAAAAAAAGAAAACAGCAAAACAATATCTCTTGTGAACATAGATGTAAAAGTTCTGAGCAAAACATTTAAAAATCAATAAATGTAATCCATCACATCAACAAGCTAAAAAAGAACAAACACATAATCGTATCAATAGATGAAGAAAAGCATCTAACAAACTCCAATACCTGTTTATGATGAAAATGCTCACAAATTAGGGATGGAGAGCAACTTCTTCAACTTGATAGAGACTATCTACAAAAAGCATACAGTTAACATTATACTTAATGATGAGACACTCAGTTTTCCTGCTAAGATCAAGTATAAGGCAAAGATGTCCCATAACAGCACTCCTTTACAACATCGTAGTATAGTAAAAGTCCTAACTAATGCAGTAAGACAAGAGAAAGAAATAAAGGGTATACAGATTGTGATGGAAGAAATACAATAATCTTTGTTCACAGATGATATGAAAATCTATGATGAAAATCCAAAGAATGGACAAAAACACTCCTTGACCTAATGAGCAATTAGGTTAACACATGAAAGTCAAACACTTTCTTATACCCCAGCAATGAACAAGTAGAATTTGAAATTAAAGCCCTAATACCATTTATATTGGCACTTCCAAAATATGAAATACTTAGGTATACCACTAATGAAATATGTATAAGATCTTTATGAAGAAAACTATGAAACTCTCAGGAAATATCAAAGAACTAAGTAAGTGAAGAGAGAATGCATGTTCTTTGATAGTAGACAATGTTGTCAAGATATCAGTTCTTCCCAACTTATAGATTCTATGAAATCCCAATAAAAATCTTTGTAAGTTATTTTGAAGATGTTGACAAACTGACTCTAAATTAACATTGAGAGACAAAAGACCCAAAATAACACAATAATGAGGAAGAATAAAGTTGGAGGATCAAGACAGTCCGGTTTTGGTAAGAGAATAGAAATAGAACAATGGAACACATAGAGAGCCTAGGAACAGACCCACATAAATGTAGTCAACTGAGCTTTTACAAAGGAGTAAAGCAAACATGATGGAGCAAAGATAATTTTTTTTCAAAAAATGATGCTAAAACAACTGGGCAGAAACATAAACATGCAGAAAATAAATCTAGACACAGACCTTTTGCCCTTTACAGAAATTAATGCAAAATAGATCACAGACTAAATATAAAATGTGAAACTATAAAACTACCAGAGGATAACATAGGAAAAAATCCAGCAGACCATAGGTTTGGTGATGAATTTTTAGATACAACATAAAAATCATCTATCAAAGAAAGAATTGATAAGCTGGACTTCATAAAACTACAAATGTCTTCTCTGTGAAATACATGGTCAAGAGAATGAAAGGCTAGTAGAAAATATTTGCAAAAGGCACATCTGACAAACTAATGTCATCTAAAATATACAAATAAATGTTAAAACCCAACAATAGGAAACAAACAACCTGATTTTAAAATTAACCAAAGGTTTTAACAGTCACTTATCAACGAAGACACGCATGCATGCATGCTAAGTTGCTTCAGTCGTGTCCGACTCTGTGAGACCCCATAGACGGCAGCCCACCAGGCTCCACCGTCCCTGGGATTCTCCAGGCAAGAACACTGGAGTGGGTTGCCATTTCCTCCTCCAATGCATGAAAGTGAAAAGTGAAAGTGAAGTCGCTCGGTCATGTCCAACTCTTAGCGACCCCATGGACTGTAGCCTACCAGGTTCCTCCATTCATGGGATTTTCCAGGCAAGAGTGTTGGAGTGGGGTGCCATTGTCTTCTCTGAAAAGAAGACATAAAGATAGTAATTATGCATATGAATGCTCCATATCACATGTCATCAGGGAAATGCAAATTAAAACAACAGTGAGATACCACTGGACACCTATTAGAATGGCCAAAATCAGGAGCACTGACAACACTAAACACTGACAAAGATGTGGAGCAACACAAACTATTCATTGCTGCCAGAAATGTAAAATGGTGTAGCCACTTCAGAAGACAGTGTCACAAGTTTCTTAAAAAAGTTTCTCACAAGTTTCTTACAAAATGCAGGATATAGTATGCTTGGGGCTGGTGCACTGGGATGACCCAGAGGGATGGTACAGGGAGGGAGGTGGGAGGGGGGTTCAGGATGGGGAACACATGTACACCTGTGGTGGATTCATGTTGATGTATGGCAAAACCAATACAATATTGTAAAGTAATTAGCCTCCAATTAAAATAAATAAATTTAAATTAAAAAAATCTAAACACACTCTTACTATACAATCCAACAATTGTACTCTTTGCTATTTTCCAAAAGGATATGAAGATTTCTGTCCACATCAAAACTTACACACAGATATTTATAGCAGCTTTATTAATCATTGTCAAAACTTGGAAGCACCCAAGATGTCCTTCAATAGGCTAACAGATAAATAAGCATCCAGACTATAAAATATTATTCAATATGAAAATGAAATGAGCTACCAAGCCATGAGAAGACATGCAGGAAACTTAAATCCACACTGCTAAATGAAAAATGTCAGTCCGAAATCATACCTATTGTTTGATTTCAAATATATGACATTCTGGAAAGGGCAAAACTATGAAGACAGCAAAAAACATCTGTGGTTGCTAAGGGTTTGTGGGAGAAAGATAAGGATGAATGGGCAAACATAGAGGATTTTTAGGGTTGTGAAAATACTTTGTATGATACCATAATGATGAATACATGTCATTATCCATTTGTCCAAATCTAAAGAATGTACTAGACCAAGAGTGAACCCTAATGTAGATTATAGACTCTTAGTGATGATGATGTGTCAATGTAGATTCATCAGTCGCAACAAATACACTACTCTGGTGGGGGATGTTGATCATGGGGAAGGCTATTCATGTGTGGGTATAGGGAATAAGGGGAAATCAATACACCTTTCACGCAATTTTGCTGTGAACCTAAAAGTGCTCTGAAAAACTGTCTTTTTAAAAAAAATTACTCACATTAAAGCTCAATGCTTAATTGCACTACTATTCTCAAATTGAACTTATAATTTAAGACAACTTATGCCTTAAACTTGTCTGTTTCCCAGTTCCTCCAGCGCTACGCACACACACTATTATCCCTAATAGTAGAATTTTAGCCACATCGGTAAGGCAGTTCTGGGCTTTTCAGATGGCTAGCCCATACCACTCCCCATGATCTCAGCTCTCATACCTCTAGAAAATAATGGGGAAACTACTTGAGAAATATTTAACTTTCAGAGAGTCAGTTTATCTACAAATCTTGATTTTGTGTCTATAATCATTTTCCTTCTCCTCTTGTATATTCTCTTTGCTTTTTACTCTGACATAAATGAAAGTTGAATGGCTTAAGATATACCTAGGTTTGAAAATCAATGTGTGGCTCTGACCTTGGACATACACCAGATTCTCCCTCTGCTTGGAGAACAATTTCTCCATCTATAAAGTGGGAATAAGGGGCACCAGAGGATGCTTAGAACAGTGCAATGCCTGGCATATAATAAGCATAAGATTACTTGACCTGTTCTATGCCTCTTCTCATCCCTTCTTCCATAAATACTGAATTGGTTATAAGATATCTTATATCTTATAACTGATCGGTGATAAGATATAATTGGTTATAAGAATTAGCACCCCTTAAAATACATTGCTGCTTTTCCATTTCTAAACAATCAAACAATCATTATATCAATATACGAGGTCCCGCATAGCCAGCGCTCTACTCGGTGCCCTTCAGATGAGATCAGTTTGTTTTCACTTTCCATCACTACCTTGTGTATTTGTGCATTTCACCTCCCCTGCAGCTCTGAAGTTCTAAGACATCCCCCCAAAATTCACCTGGGATCAAACTCAAAGGTCAGCTCCCGGAAGTCTGCATTAGTTGAGGAAAGTCACAGAAAACTTCCCTCGTAGCTCAGTTGGTAAAGAATCTGCATGCAATGCAGGAGACCAGGGTTCGATTCCTGGGTTGGGAAGATCCCCGGGAGAAGGAAATGGCAATCTATTCCAGTATTCTTGCCTAGAGAATCCCATGGACAGAGGAACCTGGCAGGCTACTGTCCATGGGTTTGCAAGAGTCAGACACGACTTAGCAACAAACAGAAAACCAGATGAGCTAGGCATGGTGCTCAAGATGGTTTCAGTTCAAGCCAGAGGCACTAAAACTCTACCACTGTAGTTCACGAACACCTATTGGACAGAAAGTGTACTGCACCATGGCTACCTGGGAGGAGGCAGAATCAGGAAATCTTAAATTGTCTACATTGCCCCAAGCCAGTTTTGAATCTTCCAAGGAAAGTGAATGCCAGGACTGCCTCACTCCTTTTTCCCCTACATTCTTACCATCTGTGTCACCTCTTCTGAAGGCCCTCTAATCTCTCAAAGTTGCTTTTACCCTCAAGAAGCAGATGAAGATATGGAATGACAAAACAGCCACTGAGCACTCGAGCCAGAATGAGGAATGATGTGAGGATATTTTCTGTTGTCAGACCAAGCGGTGTACTGGGCAATGGATACGTTTCTTCTAAGCTAAAAGAACTCAGTCAGAAACATGACCCAAGTAATCTCACCTACCATTTTAATCCAGTTACTTCAGTCATTCAAACAATAAAATTATCTCAGCTGTGGTGAAATCTAATTGATGTTATGGCAGTTAAGCCTTAAACACCCTTCTCTATCCGTCATATAAACTGGGACTCTGTATTCCCCTCAGTAGTCAAACTTTTAAAGCCTAATTGTTGGCCTTAAACCATACTAAAATAAGGGGCCAGTAATAAATATGTCTTATTTTTGGTTCAGCCCGTATACATGCCTAACCAGGTAAAATGCTTGGCACCAGTCTTCCCAACTTTGGAAAAAAAAAAAACATGTTGTTAAAACATTAAGGACAGAATAATTATGATAATTGAGATAATAACAATGAACTTGATTCTCCCTCTGCTTTGAGGACTAACTATACATCAACCCCTGTTTTCCTACCCAGTGGGCAATGGCTAACTTATAAACTTGGCCACACCAGCTTCAGTTATCAGACCTCAATTTCTGCTTTAAGAATAGACAAAAATCAGATCCAATAATAAGTACAAGTGTTATGGGAGAAATCAATGTTTGCTAATGCTTTCAGATCTTGATTGAAAACTGCCTAGGGGAGAACATTTTTTAATAATTACGTTTGCATTCTGTTCACATAAATTCACTCAATTTTCAATGTGGTTGAGGTTCGGCTTCCTCTGAAGTTTTTTCTACTACATTCTACCTTGAGAAAAATCTTGTGGGAGCATGTTTAGGGTGTCATTTTGTTATTATTAGTTTTTCTTTCTGCAAAGTAGGTTTTGAGAAATTCTTCTTTCCTAGAAGATAAAAATTTGTAACTGAACAGTAGTTGATAGCACTCTGTTAAAACTATATGCCCTGTCTCCAGACAACGTAGATTTAGGCAGCTGCAGTTGACATCCCTGAAAACGGGAACAGACAACAAGATGAAGGCACAGATAGTTGTGGGCAGGAACTGTTATAATGAACTCAGCCTACTGTCCAATTCATAATTTTTTTTAAAGACCCAAATCTTACTAGATGCCAACGGAGCTTTCGTTTCAAATCTTTTGTTTAAATTTTGTGTGCAAATTATGGAGACGCACTTGTTTCCAAACGATTGAAACAGATTTTGGAGCCATGTTGTTTGAAGTGACTGCAGTGCAGAAACATCTCTTTTCAATTAGCTCCGAAACCTCTTTCAACAGCCTTTCATAAATAGGCCAACATCAATGGCATGCTCGGATTCAGCGCAGATCTCTAATGGAAATGCACAATGGGCCTTGCGCCATGCCTGCAGGGGCAAACATCTTCCATTTCAGACAGATCCAATGAGAAGTTTTGCCAGCTATTCTGGGTCTCTCACTTTTTGGTCTTAGGTTTAGCTCATCGCTAATCAATGCCTGTGCTTTTTAATTACATTGTATAGTCAGCAATGATTTGTCACTCATTGAACCTGGGCGGTCTTCTGAGCTATCCTGGATGTAAACAACTGCAAAGGCAAGGTAACCTTAACTGCCAGGACTCCACATGGGAAAAGAGAGACATTTCCCTGAGGAAAGGCAATGCTGAGTTTGGAAGAAAGAAAAGAAGGATAATACCCTTATATTTAAGTTGCACTAAGTAATAGAGGCCTATCGTTTCACTGTCCAGAATCCTAGACTGGAAACACTTGCCCATTAAATGGTCTATATAACTCTTGTATCTTCTGTAGCACTTATCAATGACCTGAGTTATCCTGGACAGTCAGTAGATATTAATCAATTGATAAAGACAAGTCTTTCTTCTTTTTTTAATATTGACATTTCCCTCTGGTAGTCAGAAGAGAAATTCTGAAAATGACTTTATGTTCCAATAACTAGGAATGCAGAGATGAATGGTACTTGAGATTAAAAGTATTATTTTTCAGTGAATGACCAACTGTCTCACAATCTGAGGTGACAGTCAATATATTTATTATCGGTTAAGAACACACAGATAATAATCAGTAAGGACAAATATTTAACCAGTCAGAATGAATGCTGTTCGAGCCCTGTCCAGAAAATAGATCAGTTATGATAAGCAAAAAATAAAACAGAAAACAAAACAAAAATGTCTGCCAATACAAAGAAAAAAAACCCTAAGTCCGAAAATATCTAACTACTATTTTCATTTTTCTCTGTATTTTAAAGTCTTTCTCTCTGTCAAAATATACTGAAACACAGATGCTAGACTACAGCTGTAAGAGTAAGTTACTAGGAAATTAAACCTCTGTGTTCATTTGGATGCTGTACCTCAAATAGACTTAATCCCATTGCTCCTGATGCTAGCAATAAGAAGATTCTCTAGTGATATGTTAATATAATGGGTAAGAGAAACCAGACACTGGTATGCTACTCCTAACATAAAATTAATAAGTAAAGGTATGATTTATTTTACAGAAGATAAATTAATAGATAATTATTCCATTTGCAAAATATATATCAAGTATGCTCTTAGAATCCCTTTAAGTAGCAAGAATCACTAGTGCCTTTAAAATATGCTACTTTGGTAAAACACTACAGGCATTCTCATTAAAGCTGGGAAGAAAGACAACAAAGCCCATTAGCTCACCTCATCTGAAAGCTTTAGCCAATACAATAAAGTAGGAAAAAGAAGTAATAAGTATAAGATTCAGAAAGGAGAAAACGACATTTCATTATTTGTCTATGACTGCTTACAAAAAATATGTATGAGTATTTATGAAGGGCCAATTTAAAATCTAATAAAAGGTCATAGTAAAGTATAAACAGAATACAAAGATTTTGCACTTAAAAGAAATTACACTTTAGAAAATGTAATTGGAAATTCACATTGAATATGAAAATTCACAATACTGAAAAATATGTAGTATTAGAAGTAAGCAGTAATATATTTGTCAAAGCCCTAAATTAAGAAAACTGGAACATAAGAGAAGATCAGATTAATGAAAAACTGATTAATACTTCAATTTAAAAAAGACAAAATATTGGAAGATATCAATTCTTCATTAATGTAGACTACAAACTTAATTCTATTTGAAACTGCAATATGATTTTTACAACAAAGAAAATAAATCTAAAGTTCATTAAAAAGAAATAGCTAGGGAAGATTTATTAAGAATTTTTCACCAGTTAAATAATTTTAAAAGACTTCAACCAAATATTAAATTAATTGAAAAAAGTACAATACTTCTAATACTATGGTAGTGAAACAGGAATTAAACAACAGAAAAATTGAGTCTTATAGAATGTTAAGAAACAGTCTGTTATATATTTAGTTATTTAAAAGCAATTCAAATCAATAAAAGAAAAAAAATTCTTCCAAAAATTATATTCACACAAGTTGTTTCCATATCTTGGCAATATAAATAATGGTGCCATGAACACTGAGGTACATATATCTTTTTGAATTAATGTTTTCATTTTCTTTTGATACATACCAGCATTGGTAGTTCTATTTTTACTTTTCTGAAGAATCTCCACACTATTTTCCATTGAGGCTGCACCAGTTTACAAACCCACCAACAGTTCACAAGGATTCCCTTTTCTACATGTCATCACCAACACTTATTATTTGTTTCTTTTTGACAATAGAGATCTAATGAGTGTAAGGAGATAGTTCATTGCAGTTTTGATTTGCATTTCCCTGATGATGTTGAGCATTTTTTCATATGCCTATTGGCACATTTTTTCATCTATTTGTGTGTCTTCTTTGGAAAAGTGTTTATTCAGTTCCTCTGCCCAGTTTTTCATTGGATTTCTTTTATACTGATATATATTTTGGATGTTAATCATATATATGGTTTGCAAATATCTTCTCCCATTCAGTAGGCAGCCTTTTCATTTTGTTGATAGTTTCCTTTTCTGTGCAAAAGCTTTTTAGTTTGATGGAGTCCCATTTTGTTTATTTTTGCTTTTGTTTCCCTTGCCTGAGGAGACAGAACCAAAAAAGATATTTCTAAGACTGATGTCAAAGACATTCTTAATTCTTTAAAAAAGAAATCAAATATATTTAATTATTGCAATATAGTACACCTGGATTTGAATTACTACAGTTATAAAACCTATAGAATTTCCAAGGCAATTAAATGTGATAGTTGGCCAAGATGCCTACCAGGTAAAAACAGCAAGGAGTGAAGAAGTACTGAACTAATGATACAGGAGCCTCTGGAAGTTACAATTTCATAACATCTTGATATTACAGTAGACAAATTATAAAGTACAATTTTTATAATCTAAAGGAAATTCTGAAGATTGTGGCCTCTCCCAAATTAAAAAATCCATCAAATATGACAATCCTTATCTACTCCCCTTAAAAATGCCATATGTCATTTTTTTTTTCAAAGGTAAGTACAGTTGTATTTGTAAAACAGGCAGTAGTGGGTAGCTATTCCCTTCTCCAGAGGATCTTCCTGACCCAGGGATCAAACCCAGGTCTCCTGCATTGCAGGCAGATTCTTTGTCATCTGAGCTACCAAAGAAGGCCAATTCCATGTCACCTATTCTTTTAATCGAATCAAAATTTAGATCCAGTGGGTCAGCTGAGATCAAAACATAAGGCTGTGTAGAATTAGCATATCAATTACCTAAAATTATGTCTCAGAATGACCACAGCTAATAAGTACACATGGTAGTTTCATCCCAAAGAATATTTAAAAATATGCCCTGCTTTTCCCATTGTTGCCTTTTATTAGGCTTCTTGCTCTTTGCATATTTCAAAGAAAGTTACAAAATGAGCTGATTTCCACATATAATTTGGCCTCCTTATCATCAAATTCTCCCATTAGGGCCTTCGAGGCACTGCTTTAGGAGCTCTGGACGTCAATCCTCTCTAGAACAAATTAATGATACTGGCTGGGGCATGCCTGGGCATCAGTTTCCTTATCTGAAAAATGACAGTTTCAAACTGAATGATTTCTAATATTCCTTCTGGTTTTATGTCTCTTCAGCCTCAAAATGAGTGAGTGTTCAGTATAATTAACTGACAGAAATCAGCTTTTAAATAACCTCATTAAATCGCTGAACTGGGGCACCTTATTTCTTAGATTGGAGAAGCATTACAGCCTTGGGAAAATGTAATAGTCAACTACTGCTCTTCTAATACTGCATAACAAACAAATCCCAAACTCAGTGGCTTAAACAATTATTTACACAGGTCTGCAGTTGGCTGGGACAGCTCTGCCTCAGCCTGTGAAAGGTGCGGACATTGACTTGTACTTGGGCTCCTGACCCAAGGCAACTGGGGAGGCTGGTCTGTGTGTCTCATCCTGAGGTTCAGGTTGAAAGGGAGCAGATACCCAGCATGTGTTCTATTAATATGAAGCTCAGACACTCCCACAGTGGGCAGGTGGAAAGACTGATCCCTCCTAAGACCTTAGTTCAAAACTGTTGATTGTCACTTCCATCTTCTCCATGGGTCAGAGCTGATCCATGGCTAAGCTTAACATGATTAAGGCAGAACAGAGACTTCTTCCACTGAAGTGGGGAGTGGGGAAGGGAGTAAGTACTTATGAAAAAAAAAAAAATTCTAATCTTCCACCATGCACAATGACAGACAGCCCAAAGAGGAAGTAACTCCTGGATGCAATTTTCTAGGTGACTTAATTAAGGGCATAATTATCATTCACTTACTCAGCAAACATTTTAGAGGGCTTTCTATGTGCCGGGCACTATGCAAACCAACACTTGGTGGTAGATTAGATGATGAGGATACAGAAAAGTAAAGAAGGAAAGAAGGTAACTCCTGGACTTTAAGCTTGTGTTAGCTGAATGATGGTAGCAATTGCTGAAGTAGGGAAGGCTCGGTGAGAAGCAGGTTTGGGGTAGGGATTCATAGGGTCCATTTTGAACTTTGACACGTGCACTGGTCTTCACGCTTTACAATGTGCTTTCACATATGTCATGTCCTGTCACTTTTCATCTTGACAAGACAGAATGGGTAATAGGCCATTTTAGTTTTCTAGTGCTGCCTAAACAAATTAGCACAAATTCAGCAACTTGAAACTACACAAATTGATTATCTCCCAATTGCCTTGGGTCAGGAGCCCAAGTACAAGTTAGCCGGGTCCTCTGCTCAGGTCACACAGGCTGAAATCAAGCTGCACATACTCATCTGAGGCTTGAGGTTCTCTTCTAAATATTCATTTCCTTGCAAGTGAAGGACAGAGGTCTTTGTTGTCTTGCTGCCCATTAGTCAGGCTCATTTTCAGCTTTTAGAAGCTACTTACCCCCTCACAACATAGGTCACATGTTTGCTTTCTTTCTTCAAGCTGGCAGAAACCTGTCTCTCTGACTTATTCTCACACCAGCTAAGAAAACTCTCTACTTTTAAAGGATATGTGATTAGATTAGGTCCACACAGTCATCTCTATATTATAAGCTCAACTGACTTGGGACTTTCATTCCATCTGCAAAATCCTTTGACAGCAATACCTAAATTTGTGTTTGGCTAAATAAGCAGAGGACAGGAATCTTGAGAGGACCATCTTAGAATTCTGTCTACTCCATAAGCCCACTTTGCAGAAGACACAACTGAACCTTGGTTGAATCAACCACCAGCAGAAAACCTGTCCTGCGGTGAGGCACCTTTCTGACCTTGATCTTGCAGTTCAGTCCAAGTTGCCTTTTCCCATGTCCAGTGTCCTCCCTTTCTCCAGGAACATTTCCTGCAACACAGTGACTATTTCCTCCCCGTGAAGCCCTGAACTATAAACAAGACAGCATCCTACAAAATTATAATTCTATTATTATTTACATCTTCATGTGTCATATCTCACACAGCACTTAAGCACCTGCTGTAAGAATTAACCAGTGCAGGGAGTTTTGTTCTGTATATTTAGAGAACCATGGTTGTGTGTACATCTGATGTTAGCAATTACTATAGAAAGTTTTCACAACCATAAAAAAGACCAGCATGCTGTTAAACCAGCATATTAATGTGGTGCTAATGTTAATAACATTACCTTAGGAAAAGGAGTTCCATTATCAATAGTGCCTGAAAAACACTGAATTAAACAAAATGAATACAGTAATGCGGGAGCTTTTAAGGCATTTAATATGTTAATATGTGTTATGGAGCAACAAAAGGGAGATATAATATGCTAACTTGATACTGAGCACTTTTCTATTAAGCATCTCGATGTGCCAGCATTCCACAAAACACACTGAATTAGGTGAGACCCTGCTACTTCCCTCCCACTCATCACAGTCAAGAAGTGCCCCTAACATCTCTAACTTTTGTGGTCATTTTAGAGGTAGGATGGGTAAGCCCATTCTACCCTAAGAAGTTCTCTGTTCTCAAAATAACCGGTAATAAGGCACTGTAGCCTGTCTGATGGTGTCCAGTAATAGGTGTGCCTTAAAGAACCAAAGAGAAAATGTATCAAAACTGAAACTCTTTTTTTAAGGTCTTACAGAATACATTTCAGACTGAATCTGGACAGAAAGTAAGGTCTAAAATGTGTCCTTTACATGAATGAGGAAAAAATATATTGGAAGGGGCAGAAAAAGGCCTCCAGCATAGACATAAATTTTCACATCAGGGGACCTGAGAGGGATATCAAAGTGAATATTAAATTCATCCAAGATAACTAACCTAAAAGACCTAGACATCAAATCTGACATCAGTTCCCCAAAACTTGGTGATAAATCTATGGCTAGACATAAGAAAGATGACATGCCTCCCTCAGCACGCCTGACGATTTCCAAAGTGCTTAGAGGATACCTGGGAATATATCGCAGGTGACCCCAGATGTACACTAAATGGTGGGCCACTCTCTTCATTTGGATTTTCAAATTAAGAGACACAGATATAACATTATTTTCCTGATCCAAACAGAGGGACTGAGAAAAAACAACAAAAAAGAACTTACTCCTTCAATGATTAATATTTCTCCAAGCATCTGCATCTTTCTCCAGTGCTCTTTCAAACTCTCCTGTTTGTCATCAAGAAACAATGCTGATGGCCTGGTGTGGGTTCTGCAGAGAAGAAACCCCACAGATCCACATAATGTTTCCTAGAGCTCATGGCAAGGGCTCAGCTAAGAAATTACTGGGAGATGATCACCAAATGGCCAATTCACTGCCGTTGTCAATGGACAGAGCAGCATGTCCCACTGCTTACATGCCAGTCCTAGAGCTTCGCTAAGATCAACACAGAGATTTAAGTCTCTTAATTACTAATCTTTACCAAATAGGAACTCTGTAGTAGGAACTCTGGAGTGGAGAAAGTAGGGAGATGCTGAGCTGAGTTTTCTTTAGGTAAGTACACATGCTTGTGCTGGCCCATTTCCTTTTCCACATTCTCTCCCATTCTTCAGCTCCTGTCAAAAGGGGCCATCATCTTCCTCCCCAGAGCTCAGTTATTTCACTGCTCAGGGGAGACCCTGAATACCAACAGCTCAAATAAACATCTCTTGTGTTCTGCGCAGTCTTTTCACCAAACACACTGTGATCAATCTGGAGATAGTCACCTTGAATATCAGCTCTAGAAATGGGCACAGGAAAAGTGGGCCCTCATATTTTCAAGGAGAGAGATCAGGAAGTAGTATATTAGTGTTCAGGAAGGTAACCAAATTCTCTGATATACTCCTAGTAGGAAGTTGTCCTGATCAGAAGCTCTATATTTTTGATTTTATAATCACTTATCATGTATTCAGTGAGCATTTTATCAAGTCCATGATATATATAAGGGTTTCCCAGGTGACTCAGTGGTAAAAAATCTGCCTGCAATGTAGGAGCTGCAGGAGATGTGGATTCGATCCCTGGGTCAGGAAGATCTCCTGGAGGAGGGCATGGGAACCCACTTCAGTATTCTTGCCTGGAGACTCCCAAGGACAGAGGAGCCTGATGGACTACAGTCCATAGGTTTGCAAAGAGTTGGACACAACTGTAGCAACTTAACATGCATGCATGCATGATACATACAAATACTGCCCTAGAAGCTGAAAATGCAATAGTAAAGGCCAAGAGGAACACATGAAGAAGTTCAGTTTCATGGAGAAACAGAGAAGCACTTACAGTATAGATTTATTACAGTTAAAATAGTAACTCAAAGCGCTGTGGGTTCACAGAGGCCAGACAGCTAGACCAGAAGGAAGGCACAGTCCAAGAAGACAAAGGAGGAGATGTCTGAACTGGGTTTGGAAGGCTCAGTGGGAGCACAAACTCTCATTTATTTTTAGGTAGTTGGTTACTACCCACCTTGCTCCAGAAAAAAACTTTAAAGGAAATTTCAAAGACATATACAATACCAAAAGATTACAAATGCAAAATAAGTTGTATTTTTTTTTTAAGTTTGGTGGGAGAGAGTAAACAGAAAAGAGTAGGGGAACCAGTGCGCCTAGAGATGGAAGTTGCTGCTGTTTAGTCACTAAGTCATGTCAGACTCTTTTGTGATCCCACGGACTGTAGCCCACCAGGCTCCTCTGTCCATGGGGTTTCCCAGGCAAGAATACTGGAGTGGGTTGCCATTTCCTTCTCCATGGGATTTTCCCAAACCAGGGATCGAACTCGCACCTCCTGCATTGCAGGCAGACTCTTTACTGCTGAGCCACCTGGGAAGCCCTGGGATGAAGTTAAATGCATGCTATTAGATGTCTTTGTGAGTCATCTCATCTTTGTGAGATGAGGTGCAAGGCAAAGAGTCGGACACAACTGAGTGACTGAGCTTGAGCTTGAAAGCAATGTGGTTTGTGGAAGGGTTCACAACCTTTGAACAGCTGGGAAAGCAAGATGAGCACCCCTATAATAGAAGAGATGGGAGAGGTGATGCAAAAAAAGAGGGCAGGAATCAAAAAGATGAATTCCAAAGTGTATTTTAGATGGTTTGAACATTTGCCTAATATTCACCCAATGGAGATAACAGTCACATGTAGCCCATTCTACAATTCAGTAGTAGGGCATTTCAAACACCCAGTGCGTTGAAAATGATATCTCTGGTTACTGTGTGTTTTTTAATTTTTAATTATTTTGGTACATTGTGCAGCTGTTTCTTTTTACTATTTTTTTATGTTTAAAATACTTTAGATTTTATTTTTTCTGGGGCTATTTCTCAGTTCTCAAATTTTGAATTAGATTTTAATAGATGACTTCTTTTATAATCTTTTTTTTTTCCTTTATAACCTTAAACTCAAAGAATAGAGAAGTTAAGTTAGAGGCAACTGTGGTATAATAATAAATATGATAATTGCTAACATTTACTGAGCACCTATTAGATGGCAGAGATTTCCTAAGAGCTTCACATTAATAATTAATCTTCACAACAACTCTATCAGGCAATGACTTTAATAGCACCATTTTATAGACAAGAAAACTAAAGCACAGAAAGGCCACCCTCTTCATTTTTCACCAAAATCATATCTGTACTGGAGGAATTTCACCATAAAAAGTTAGCATCCTGGTTCTCAATAAATACATGCTGAATGAATGAATGTCACTGACATCTGACATCTTATTCTTAATAATAACAAATGATCATATTAATATTGTATTCCATTTGATTTCATAGAAAGAAAGAAAGACCATGCTAAGTCGTGTCCAACTCTTGCAGTCCCACAAACTGTAGCCCGCCAGGCTCCTCTGTCCATGGGATTCTCCAGGCAAGAATACTGGAGTGGGTTGCCATTTCCTTCTCCAGGGAATCTTCCCAACTCAGGGACTGAACCCAGGTCTCCCACATTGCAGGCAGATGCTTTACCGACTGAGCTATATCCTGTCCTGAAAAGGACCCCGTGAGGTAAGTGGGCAGAGGAAACTGAGGGAACATAAAGGAGACAAAATAAATAAACAGGACAGATCTTCTGATGCCACTCTGTGCTCTTCCTAACACCTAACTCATTTTTCCGAAAGATATTAACTCCTACTTCTGGTGTCTTTCTACTTTATCCTAATACCTTAATGGTTATTAAGTGGCCCCAACCAACACAAATGGTTTTCATCCCCTTTTTAACCAATACAGAGTGTTCAACCAGGTATTCTAACTTACAAAAATAATAACATTAACTTCCTTGACTACACAAACCCCCACCCAAAACATCTCCAGAAAAGGAATTATGAAATTATGCAAAGTTTGAAACTTAAAGACAAACCACTAGAGAAGTGTTTGATGATACTACCTCAATTCTCAATTATATTGCCACTATGATTACTGCCATTATGATTAGCATTATGCCTACTGCTGCCATGTATATCTGGGAGTAGAAGTCGGAGCATCTACTCTGGAGAGAAAGTGGACAATATCTATCAAAATCACGACACGCATACCCACTGACCCAGCATGCCACATCTTAATATATTCATAAAGATGTTCTCTCACATGGGAGTAAAAATAGAAGCAGATATCACTGCAGCACTGTTTTGAAGAGAAAGTGTTAGCAATAAACAAATAATAGAGGGTGGATTAAATTAACTATTATACATCCAAAAATTGGGTGGAGGGGTGAGGAAGGAAAAGAAAAAGGGATGGATCTAGATGGCTGAGTAAGAGGACATAGAGCTCACCTCTGCCCATGAACACATCAAAAATACATCTAGCTGTGGAATAATTTTCACTGCAAACTAACTTGAAACTGTCATAAAGATGCCTATACAACCAAGGTGATAAGAAAGATCCCTATGGAACCTGGCACAAAAGGAAGAGAAGAAATCAGGCTGGGACCTTTTCCCCAGGGAGGGGACTCAGAGGAAAAAAGGAGAATACAGGCGCACAGTTCAGCCCTGGGAAGTGAGCAGTTTGAGCCATATATTGGGTGCCCCAGTCCTGGGGCTTGACACAAGGAAGACGAGCCCCCCTGGCTGGCTGGATGGCTGCTAAGACTAACAGGAGGGCTGTGAGGAGCTTGGAATCCACTGGGGAGACATGCATGCACGTGGCTTGCTCCCAAGACAGGGCATAGAGAGTAAAGTGAGGACTGCTCCAGTGGCCACCCGATTTCCGTGACTGCTTTGTGCACACCCCAGTCTGAGCTGAGAGAACATGTTGGCCCCACTTCATATCACAGCTCCTCACTGGTCTGAGGGCTGTGACATCTGGGGAGATCACTCAGCCATGAGACACAGAGGTGATTCAAACCTGGGGCCGCATCCAAGGGAGCAGAGGCACCCATGGCTGGTGCTTAATCAGGCAGCACATCAGAAGCAGCCCCGATGCCTGACAGCATCCAGACTGCCACAGCCCAGGCCCTGATACATGCGGAGAGCACACACCAGCCCAGCCTGCCCTTCGGTATGGCTCTGTAACAGGGCAGTGGCAGTGAGGGTGGGGGCTGTGATCGGCTGTGAGACACGGAGGAGTCTCGGACCCGAGGCTGCTTCTGAGCCAGACAGGCAGGGCCATTGCTGGTGCTCACATAGCAGCACATCAGAGGTAGCACAAGTCTCTGCCATGAGCCAGGAGCTCCCATGGGCTCCTCTTCCTCCAGCATTGCTCCCCTCTGGGGCAAAGGGCCCAGAGCTTGCAGAAGGGAGAACATATATTTAAAAGGAACAGAGCCAGTTTGCATTCAAAATTCAGACTTCCACTCCAGCAATGTGCCATCCGACCTCACCCGATAAGACAGAAGCTTTCAAAGAAGACATACAGATGGCTAACAGGTACATGGAGAGATGTCACTATTATTACTAATTATTAGAAAGGGCAAATGTTACGAGCATGTGGAGAAAGGGAACCCTCGTACAATGTTGATGGGAATGTAAATTGGTGTTGTCACTACAGAGAACAGTATGGAGGTTCTTCAGGAAATTAAAAATGACACTACCATATGATCCAATAATTCCACTCTTGGGTATATATCTTTTTAAAAAATAAAGATATTAAATAAAAAGTGCTACACGCAGCTCAATATTTGTGGCAGCATTATTTACAACAGTCAAGATATGGAAGCAACCTAAGTTTCTAGCAACAGATGAATGGATAAAAAAGATGTGGTATATACACATAGGGTTTCCTTGATAGCTCAGTTGGTAAAGAATCAGCCTGCGATGCAGGAAACCCCAGTTCGATTCCTGGGTTGGGAAGATCTGCTAGAGAAGGGACAGGATACCCACTCCAGTATTCTTGGGCTTCCCTGTGGCTCATCCCCATGCAATGCAAGAGACCTGGGTTCAATCAGTGGGTTGGGAAGATCCCCTGGAGAAGGGAAAGGCTACCAACTCCAGTATTCTGGCCTAGAGAATTCAGTGGACTGTATAGTCCATGAGGTCACAAAGAGTCAGACACGGCTAAGTGACTTTCACTTTCACTATATATACATATACCATTGTATACATGGAATGGAATATTACTCAGCCACAAAAAAAAAGAATGAAAAGAATGAAATTCTGCCATTTGCAACCATGTGGATGGACATAGAGACTATCATGTTTAGTGAAATAAGTTAGACAGATAAAGACGAATACTGTATGTTTTCACATATATGTAGAATCTAAAACAGACAAATACATATAACAAAACAGAAACAGACTCACAGATATAGAAGACAAACTAGTGGATACCAAGGACGAGAGAGGAGTGGGGAGGGTCAAGATGGAGTATGGGGTTGAGATACAAACTATTATGCATAAAACAGATAAGCAATAGGGACATATTGTACAGCACAGAGACATATAGCCATTACTTTGCAACAACTTTAGAGTATAATCTATAAAAATACTGAATTACTATGCTGTATACCTGAAATCAATATAATAGTGTAAATCAACTATATTTCTATTTTTTAAAATAATCTAACAAAATCAAAAGAAAAGAAAAGGTTAAGGCAATTCTATATGTATTGTTAAAAGCTGCTTCCAAGACTAAAAATAAAAGCAACATGCAGAACCATAAGCACTGTATGTGACCAGTCTTTTGTTAAGTTAAAGAAGGAAGATGGGAGGATGAATAAAAATATAGACGAGGAAGAGGAAAGAAAAGAGGAGAGATATATAAATGATTGTATATGAATAAAGAACTCTAGGAGGATACATAAGAAATTAACAGCAGGGGCTGCCTTTGGGAAAGGGTATTGAGTGGTTAGACTCAGACTTATTTGTTATCCATTTGGGTTGTCCAGGAAGAAGTTGCCAAAATGAAATCAGAAGTATAAGAGATTTATTGGGGGAAAATATTTGTGAATTATGAAAGAATAAGCAGTTAGGAGTGGGCAGGGAGAGTCTCCAGACTGCATGCGATGTGGGCTTGACACCTGTGAAAGGAGAGAAGAAAACAGGAAGGATAGGGTAGGGGAAGCCCCGAATGCAGCTCTGAGAAAGTGGAGCCAGGCCAGTGGGGCCCTGCAGGGCAGCCAGTGTCTGCTGGAGGACTAAATCCATCAGGCACAAACAGCCTGGCTCCAAACCCCTCTTCATGTTTCGTGCAGTCACCCTGAGGCTTCGCATGAACACAGGGACAGATTCTGAAATTGTGGCAGCTGCAGGCTGTGAGCTAACTACACTCCTCACAGCAGCTCTGAGAGAGAGCTCTGAGTGGCATGCTGCCATGGTTGCCAAAATACCCTCTTATAAACGCTTCTTTTCATCTTCCAGGCATATGATAATAATTGTATGTGGAATAATTTTGTAAGGCTGCTATTGAATAATGCTTAATGATGTGAAAAATTGTACATGTAATATTATCAAGCTGCAGAAATATTTTAAAATAATTTATATAGTGTAAGCTCAGTCTTTTCAAAAAACACATGCTATATATAAATGTATATATGATAATACATATCAATGCATAATCCCCAAAAGATTGAGTACATGCATATTAACAATGATTATAGCTAAATATTGAAAACAAGTTATCTTTATCTTTTTCTTTGTGCTCTCATCCACACAGATACACACATACATATGCATATATACCTTAATTTTATAGTAAAGATGTGCATTTGGAGGATTTGATTTGTTTTTAGTGAAACACCACCAAAGAGGGCAAAAATCGTCTGGCTAACCCAAATGTGTTTCTTCTTCATTTTTTGATGACTCAGGGAACTCCAGAAGTAGGAACCAATTATGTCCTAAGGACAGGCTCTGTGTTCACTCCCTTTCTAGTTCACAGTGAATTAGACAGGCAAATCAATTAAGCAAAGACTGTGGTGCCCAGAGCTACAGACCCTACTCAAGTTGTTCTGTGTCTACACAAGGCTCACTTAATAACCGATGAACTTCACAGTACCAGATGGACGTGAACTTGTTTCTAAAGGCGGGGCAGAGAAGCACTGGAATGCAGAAAGAGGTTATGTTGATGGGCCTCCCTAGTACCACGTCCACAGCACTCCCCACCGTGTCTGCAGACATAGTTTATGTGTAATGTCAGCTCCAGTGGAACTTAGTCTATCACAGGAGAACTGTGGCTATGCACATCTTTTGCCGTTGGTTCATGCGTAAGTTCAAGACCAAGGAACTGGCTTTATCTGTTGGTTTGATCTCTGCATTGCCAAGCACAGTACCTTGTGATGATATTAATACAAATGTTGACACTTACTCAGCACTTTCAATCACCAAGCACCAGACTGTGCTAGGAATCAATATATAACATCTCATTTAATCTTCACAACAACCCAGGAAATATGAAGACTAACCCTCCCATTTACAGATAAGTCACCAGAGGCCAAGGAAGTTTAACTAAAATTTGCCTAAAACCACACAGCAAGGAAATGGTAAAGCTAGCATCACACCCATATTCTAAACTATGTTAGTACTTAATTTAGTTTGCAATTAAATACCCAAGTAATACAGCTTATTGGAAGGACTAATGCTGAAGTTGAAGCTCCAATACTTTGGCCACCTGATGTGAAGAACTGACTCATTGGAAAAGACCCTGATGCTGGGAAAGATTGAAGGCAAGAAGAGAAGGGGATGACAGAGGATGAGATGCTTGGATGGCATCACCAACTCAATGGACATGAGTCTGAGTAAACTCCGGGAGTTGATGATGGACAGGGAGGCCTGGTGTGCTGCAGTCCATGGGGTCGCAAAGAGTCAGACACGACTGAGCGACTGAACTGAATTGAACTGAATATAGCTCATGAGTCAGCAGATGATGGCTGGTAAGCCAAATATGGCCTACTGATATTTTTTTATGGCTCACAATCTAAGAATGGCTTTTACATTTTCAAATGACTGAGGAGAAATATTTTTTAAAGAAGATTAATATTTTGTGACACATGAGAATTATATGAAATTCAAATTTCAGTGCATTTGATTGGAACACAGCCTTACTCCCCATTTACTTAGTGTCTAATGGTGGGATGATGGTTTCACATGCTAACAGCCGAGCAGCTGTATAGCCTACAAAGCCTAAAATACTTACTATACGGCCTTTTACAGAAAACCTTGCAGACTGCACTGATGGAGAAAAGCTCGATGCCAGTGTTTTCTTCAGAATCACCCAGACAGCTTTTTTATAAGCTGGACTCAGAGGGCTCAGACCTGCCAAGTCAGACTCCTAAGGGTGCTGCTGCTAAGTCGCTTCAGTCGTGTCCGACTCTGTGCGACCCCATAGATGGCAGCCCACCAGGCTCCTCTGTCCCTGGAATTCTCCAGGCAAGAACACTGGAGTGGGTTGCCATTTCCTTCTCCAATGCAGGAAAGTGAAAAGTGAAAGTGAAGTCACTCAGTCCTGTCCAACTCTTAGCGACCCCATGGACTGTAGCCTACCAGGCTCCTCCGTCCATGGGATTCTCCAGGCAAGAGTACTGGAGTGGGGTGCCATTGCCTTCTCCTCACTAAGGGTGAGGGCTATGAATTTATGTTTTTAAAATGGCTCCCAGGTGATCCAAAGGGACAGCTAAGTTTGGAAACTACTGCCGGGAAGTACTTCGGCTGTGGGCAGTTACTCCTCAGGACCTTTCTGCTCCCACTTAGTAAAAAGCAGTGGGTGGAGCAAAGACCACCTCTTAGAGCTCCAGAACAAAGTACCCTCCTTCCCTGACTCCACAGAAGCCAGGCAAGGTGAAAGCCCTCTGAAATCAACAGGATTAAGGCAAGCCCCCTTTCTCTGCTTGCACATAGTCCATTAGTATCAACATTTCCAAAAGGGACAGAAATGACTCTGTTGAAGGACCTACTTATCAAGTTCAAGAGTAATGTTTGCAACTTGCTTGTTGCAATCTGCTTGCAATGCAGGAGACTTGGGTTCGCCCCTGGATCAGGAAGATCCCCTGGAGCAGGGAATGGCAACCCGCTCCAGTATTCTTGCCTGGAGAATTCCATGGACAGAGAAGCCTGGCAGGCTATAGTCCATGGGATCGCAAAGAGCTGGACACGACTGTGAGACTAACTTTCACCAGCTTGTCGCTTTCTGCAGATAAGCTGCTTCCGTCTAGAACAGGGCAGCTGACAGACTGAAACAGCACTCAATCCTCTCCCACCATTAGAAGCAGCACAACACTTCTTCTGCTTCATGCCCATGACCTACTTCATGCCCAGCATCTTTGAATGAAGATTCCAGTGCCTGCTCCTCTCATGACTAGGAGCTTCCACATCTAACCCCACACTGAAAGTAAGCCCTTGTTACTAAATCCAAGAGCTGCTTTCTAGCCTTCACCATCCTCTGGAATTCCTTGCATCCAGCCTCCTTCCTAACTCTGAACATCCTCTCTCTCCCAGGGTTTCTGCCCACTAGGCTCCAGGTTTTCCTCTCACGTCTCTTCCTAACCATAATGTCTGCTCAGGCTCCTCTGAAGGTCCTCATCCTGTGTTTAAATAATGCCCCCCAGGTCCCACAATGGAAACTTTCCCAGTAGACTTTCTGGATGATCTCTGACTTTGACTCTCACCTGAAGTTTTTAAAATCTTTTTCTCTAGCCCCCGTTTTACTCCTGAGTGGCAGCGGCTGCGGGGCAGGGGTAGGGGAGTAGGGGCTTGGGGTTCAAAAGCCAGGACAGTCCTATTCTGCTACTTACTCACTGCAAACAAGCAAGTAACTTAACCTCTGTGTCTCTGTTTCCTCCTCTGTAAGATTAGAATAAGCAATAGTTTGCACATCGTTCCCAATTGCTGTGGGAACCATGTGAGTTTTGCAAGGGCTCTCAATGATGGGTGATTTTATACCTACCTCTCATGGGACACCTGGCAATGTCTGGAGACATTTCTGGTTTTAACAAGTGGGTGGGTGCTACCAACATTCAGTAGGTGGAGTCCAGGGAGGTTACCAAACACCCTACAAGACACAAGACAGTCCCCACGATGATGAGTTGTCTGGCTCAAAATATTAATTGTGCTGGGAATGAGAAAGCCCAGTTTACAGATAGAGATTTCTTTAGAAAATGACCTGGAACCGTGGACACATTAGTCATCACTGTTGTTATATCAGGCTGTAGCAGCCAACTCGAGTTGCATGTTCAAGGGCAACTCAAACTCAGCATGGACAAAACTGAACTCGCTGTTCTCCCCACTGGGGGCACCAGCTGCTGGGCCCCCTTCTCTGCACGTGACACGACCCACCCACCCAGGTGGGAATCATCCTTAATCCTTTCTTCTCTCTTGCCTGATCTTAACTGGCCACGAGGTTCTACAGACCTCGCCGGTGCATGTGGCTGTGGACCTGTACGTGGCACAAAGGTAGGGGTGAGACCCAGAACACTTTCTACTACCCAAGCTGTAACTACTGACTCAGCCATGCCCCTGGAGGCAAGGGACCCATTTTATAAAGCCATAGAGGTGTGCCTTGAAGTCTGGTATCTTCAGCACCGCACACAAGCCTTTGACAGTGTGGCCTCGGCACCTCTGCAGGCTCATCCGTAGCCACCCATAGCTCCTCTGAGCTCCAGTCAAACTGGCCCCTGATTCTTTCACATGTGCCACGCTTCCCCTGTGTCCAAGCCTCTGTGCACAGTGTAGCTCAGTCATCTCAAGTGTCTAGGCTGGTGTCCTGCCTCTAGGAGTTGCTCAATAAATAGTTTGGAGATGAATAAATGTACATACCTGAATGTATTCTTCTTATGATCTTGCTTCCCTGGTGGCTCAGAGGGTAAAGCATCTGCCTACAATGTCAGAGACCCGGGTTCGATCCCTGGGTCAGGAAGATCCCCTGGAGAAGGAAATAACCCACTCCAGTACTCTTGCCTGGAAAATCCCATGCACTGAGAAGCCTGGTAGGCTACAGTCCATGGGGTCGCAAAGAGTCAGACATGACTGAGCGACTTCACTTCACTTATGATCTTGATAATAGTAGTAAAATAATAATGGCAGCAACGGATATTGGATTCTTACTTTTCCAGATACTGTGTTAAGTGTTTTTCATCTGTTTACTCATTTAGTCATCATCACATTACATGCACTGTTTTTTACAAATTGCGGCATAGACATATTAGTTACTTGCCTGTATTAAAACAGCTAGTGAAGCCATACAAAAGCCTCTGTGCCCTTGTCCTTCAAAGTAAAAACTTTCTGCTTGAGACTCCCAGGCACCCCTTGAGTCTCAAAAGGCTGGCTCAGGAGTTATTGATTAGGAAATGGGATGATGTAAAAACAAAGTATAACTGTTGGACTGGGAAACTGATAACAATTTACACTATAAATCTGACACCTAGCAGAGTCACCAAATGCACAGATATAGATAACAGCCTGACACACATCCCTAAGTTGTTTTATAGGAAGCAAACCCCCTCCAGGTGAAAACTGCTGACCTTAGAGACTGGTTGAAACCAGAAGGTTGATGATGCTTAAAACTTTACCTTGATTTCAACCAATCTGAGAAATGTCCATGAGCTGATACTGTACCCTGCAGCCCCCTGCCTCACAGCGTCTTTAAAACCCCTTCCCTGAAAGCAGGGAATTTGGGTCCTTTGAGCATGAGCTGCCTGTTCTCCTTGCTTGGTGCTCTGCAATAAATGCTATACTTGCCTTCACCACAGCCTGGTGTGAGTAGATTGGCTTTACTGCATGCAGACGAGCAGACTCAAGTTAGGTTCAATAGCACTAGTAAGCAGAGAAGCAGAACATAAACTCTCCAGGTTCATCCGTCTCAGAGCCACTCTTTTAATCAATGTACTAATGTATTATATTGCCTCTCATGAATGGCAGAAATTCTGGAAAATTAGAAATCTGTGGATTTGAGAGTAACAAGAGACCAATATTCCAGTCCAAGTGTAGGCCCAGTTTCCTGGGTGTTTGGGGCAAATCATTTTAAATCAGTGCACTTTGTACAAGTAGAGAAGAAAATAAGAAGGCTCCTTATTTCCTCTCAGAAAGAATTTAAGCTTTCCTTCACATGCTCAGCCATCCTGGCCGTGCACAACGGATGTGGACAGCTGTGGAGCTATGGCTGGCAGATGAGAGGACTGAAAAATGTAGCAAACATCAAGAGCGTGGTCTTCTCCCAAAAAAGGGACAGCATCATCACTGTAAGCATAAGCAACCTTCAGACTGGACAAGGGCCAACTAAACACCATGTATCTAGAGGAAATGTCATCTAAAACCTGGGGAACTGGAATCCAATGCCACCATCTTACTTCAAAAGAAGAGGATGTTTAAATACAAAACTCCAAGGGTGGAATGAATAACTCAAGTTAAACCTTCCCGCATGGGAGTTGGGAAAAGGCCAGAAAGGAAAAGAAACAGCCGAAAATGATAAACTGTGCTCACTTTGCAGTTTTGCGTAGGGCCTTTAAGGCAGAAACAATCTGTATGCCTCTGAGAAAGGGACTGGGACAGGGAGCAGAGGGTAAGGAGTGAAACCCAGTCTCATAGATAACCTGGTGGGGCTCCAGCCCTGTGTCTGGGAAGCAAGCTAACAGTATACATCTATTTATTTCCTTCCTAAATCCATCAGCAGTACAAGATCCATTCTGACTTGTGCTTTTTAACTGGGATGATGATTAATTTCTGCTGATTGGTTACCCATCTTCTCTTGCCCTTGTCTCAACAGCCAAGGGAAATAAGGGACAGCATTGTGCCAGGCCCTGTGCCCTTGTGTATACTGGTCCGCTGGCCCTGCAAACTCCATCTGTGGCTTCCTGGTGAAACAGATATGAAAGCTACATGCAACTTTAAGACCAGGGATGGAACAGAAACTAATCAAACTCATCCATCTTGGAAAATTGCCTGGGAGTTATCACTCCTATCTTCCTCCACCCCAAGTTTTTTCCTTCTTCTGCAGTGGCCCCACAAATGAATAACATGAGACTTATACTTAAGCACCTGTGGTGACTGGGTGAACTGTTAATTATGAAATTTGGATATACCATCTGGGTTAACATTTGGCTGAGGACAGCTGAAGCTCTCAGTGCTTCTGAGAAAAACTATGAATATTTTTTCTATTAATTATCATACTATTTTCCCCAGCTGGTATTGCCTTGTCTCTCCTCTCTGCCTTTCAAATCCTAGCACTCTTCCAAGGTCCCGCCAAGTTCCTCCTTCTCCAGTATGTTTGCTCTGACTTTCCAGCCTACATTATGAATCCCAGTCGCATTTACAGTTTGTTTCTAAGTTTACCTCTTAATTGTCTTTTAATTGTTTCACGTGTATTAGTTCAGGCTCCTGAATGAGGGGCCATGTAGTACCTTATATTCCTTTTCCTTGCTCACTATGAATAAACACTCCTCTGGCATGAATTTCACATATATTTCAAGACATTAACACCACTGTGTGATGGATCTCTTGAAGGCAAAACTGGAACCTTTTACTCTTTGCAAGTGTCCCTATACCAATCATCTTGTCTGACCCTCTCCAGCAGGCATTCAACCATTTGAAAAATAATAAATAAATAAATGCTCCAAAGACTTAGGTTGTGTTTTTCAGCTGGATTATGCAATGCTACATCTAAAAGGACCTTTAAAATCATCTAGTCGAAAAAAATTTTTATTATTATTTTTACAGGAAGAGAGACTGGGGACCAAGGAGGCCAAGTAGTTTTCCAGGAGCAAGCAGCCAGTGAGTAGTAGTACAAAGACCAGGAGTTGCTGTGTGGGGCCAAGAAATAAGGGCTTCCTTTTCTCTGTTCTGTGCTCTATCCGAGGAAGCACCCACACCTCTGTTCTACTGCGACACTTGGGCATGTCGTTCTGGGCTTCCTGATCCCCAAGGGATCTGTCCCTTGACCAGCTAATCACAATTACACGCACAGACTTAACCACAGGTTATTGGATCTTTGAATTATGATTATGATTTTCCTCCAGAATCTAGAGGCAGAATATCTACCTAAGACCCAAGGGCATCCTTTCAGAAATTACCCAAAAGTTGGGCTTGGTTGTATATTTGTTTCTACCAAACTGTAATTGTTCCTTTGGTCTTTGATTTTTCTCAGACATCATTATGCAGTTACCATTACACTTTTAGCCTGAAGAGCTGGCCACACAACTCTCCTCAGAACAGCTGCCAAGTTTGTCAGTGGTGCTATTTCCTCGGCTGAGGCGAGCAGGGTAACATTTCTCTCTTTCAGGAACTAGTATTGCTCTTTTTTTTTTTTTAAAGCTTGAGGTAAAATGCTTTCCTCATATTTAAATGAACGCTGAAACCTTCCCCCTTCAGCCAGAATGCTGTCCCATTTGCAGGACCGGCCATTTCCATCAGAGTTCCAGGTACCAGAATCCAGGAGGTTAACTGAGTGCTGCCTTGTGTGGACGCCCAGCGAGGTCACTCAGACAGGACAAATATCTGGTGGGGCCGTGACTTAACCCCTTGCTTTCTGATGCTCCGCTTCCAGGTGCTTTGGGGCTTTAACCTAAGTGGTGCATTAACTGCAAAAACTGGTCTCAAAGGATATTGCTTGACTTTGAGTCTTTTCATCAGCTCTGAGTCAAACAGGAGTGACTGGAGGTGTTCTCAAGAAAGAGGCAACAACCCTAAGTACCTCCACAAACCTCTCTAATGATCTAAGCCTTCCGAAAGGACTGGTTCTTGGCAAAGTTGCATTGTTTGCCTCTCCATGATAGGCATCCCCCTACTCTGGGGGCTCCCTCCACTTGGGGCACCCAGAGCAGTGGCCTCAAGAATGTCCGTGGTTCCTCAGCGTGCTGTTTCCCATAGTGCTCTCCACTGAGAAGCGCCAGAACGCTGAACTTGGCTGCCCCTTCCTCACGCCCTAAACCCAATGTTGTCTGTCATCCCCCAAGGGCTCTAATTTCTGATAAAACTAACCACACACATTATGTAATTTACTTAGCCTCTCTGGACCTCACATTCATCATTTATAAAATGAAGAAAGTGAGCTAAATTCTCCCAAAGACGCTGTCTGCTCTAATATCGAGTCTCCCATTGAACTGTGGTAAGAGTTGGGCTGGGTGTTGGGGGCTGGTTAATATAACCCCTACACAATTGAATTTTAAGAGCCTTCTTAGGAACAATGTCTTTCTGTGACTTCGATGAGGGCAGTTTCAGGCTCTGTGGCAGATCAATGACAGAGATATTTCTGACCACCATTTTCAGAGACACCATGAAGAGACAGAAAGTACCCAGATCCGATGTCTCAAAAACCTGAATTTGAATGCAACCCAACCACGTGTAAGTAGAGTAACCTTAAGCAATTTGCTTCAGCTCATTGAAAGTCAATTTGCTTAACTGTAAAATATCTTAATACTTTTCTTAGAGAAGGGTTATTATTTCTGCTGTTGTAATGAAAAATAAAATAAGAAAACATATGAAGTACCTAAACAGTATCTGGCATATAAAACATGTTCAGCAAACATTAATCCCTTTTTTCCTTCTTGCTCTACCCAAATTTACCCTTCATGTGTAAAAACTCCAAATTAATCCAAATCCACAATGTGAACCTTTTCATTTTCTAGGATGAGACATAAATTATTAATGCAGCACAAATAGTGCCACCACTACTGAAAGAAAGCTAACTGAAGCTGACTTGTCAGGGACACATAAGTCAATCCTTCTACACCTACTTGTCTTTCATTATTTCAAGGGTCTGGTTCCACGTATCCATCTCTTTGGGAGGTCAAATTAGCTAGCCGGACCCACAAACGTGCTCAATCTGAACTATCTAAACATGAAACTAAAAAATGTCCTCTTCCTTAATTCTAATAGGAAAAAAAAACAAAGCAAGGTTTCTTAAACAAGGATAGAGTCTGCCTCCCCCAGCTAGCATCCAACCAAGGCCTAGAAGATAAATATTGCCTCATATTTCCAGGAAAAAGTCCAAAGCCACCTCTCTCCTCCTTCCCCTGTAGGCATTTCCTTTTCTCATTATCTTTCTTACAGGGAAATTGGAGTGCACAGCCCCGTGAGTCACTGCTTGATCAAACATGGCTCCAGCTGCGAGAAGATACTTAGCAAGGACATGGTTGAACTGCATTGGCCTCAGAGGCCAAGACACCTTTGGAACTAGGGTTACAGGCCTTCAAGCCTGGAGTGCTAAACTGGGAGAAATGAGCACTAGGACACCCTGTCATCACAACAGAGGAGGCAGCTGCCAGAAATCAGAAATAGGGACGTGCCATTCTGATGCGTGCAGAGGCCAAGGTGCCTGTACACCAGAACCTGGCCGTGGAAGCAGATCATGCTCTCTTATACTCCCCGCCCCTAGGCACCCCAGAGCCTCCTTTCACACTGATCTCTCCATCCATCTCTAAACTTTAATTCCTTAACACTCCCCAAGGTAGATGGGAGGGGGAGAAAAAAACTTGAACATCTCAACCAATTTATCATCCATCTCAACCAAAGATGAATGAATAACCTTTATTAACCTAACTAGTGGAATTTAAGACAGTGGGACAAAATGAAAATTTAATGAGGAATAATATATTCTGAGAAAATGGTCTGTTAATGGCCTTTGTCCCCCTGTGTCAACAGCCAGATTCACCTATGTTGTCTCAGAGCCAGAACTGCCTGAAATGCTCTGGGGGCAAAAGATGAAGAGTAGGTGGGTTGCAGTTAGAGGAATTCTGGTCTCAAGTGGCAGTAGGGTCATTCTGAAGATCTACACGATACAATCAACTTTAGAAGATACTATTTTGTTAGGACAGCATGAAGTATGGGCCACAAGTTTGTCAGAAAAGAAGTTCGAACATTTCTAAGAGTTAAATAATCTAGGAAGACTGGCTGCATCAAACTTCATGTGGGCACATGACCTAAGTTTTTCCATGAGTGGTGATCTCTAAACCTTATATTAACCAAATACTCAGACCTTCTAGTAGGAGATTTAGAAAGTAAGGAACTATATCAGAAATAAAACCAGTGTAGGCTAAAACTTGTGTCTGTGTGTATATGTGTGTGTATTTATATATGTTTACATATGTGTGCATATGTGGCATATATGCACACATATACATGTTTCTGTGTGCATATGTGGCATATATAGAGAGAGGTAGATAAACAGATCTAGATATAGATAGATATGTGACACTACTGACCAAAAAAATCAATAACAACTTGTAAACAGAATTTCTGACACTGAAGTAATTCTCCCTGAGCTAGGATTAAACCCTACTTACCACCACTGTCAGCCTTGCAGTTCCAAAGCACAGTTATCCATTTCTTCTTTCTTATAAAGAGATAATCTGAAGCCTTGCGTTTACATTCCCATACAGCTCTGATTCACTGTTCTCTCAAGCTGTTCAGAATAATTTGATATTTAGAATACACATGATAAAGTTAGTTGCCTTTTCACCCTTTCCCCAAAGGTATTCACACTTCGGCAGGTGACAGCCAAGATTTTGTTTGTTTTGTTTTTTCAAGTTGGTGGACTGAGTGCAAGTAAAATAGAGATATTTGTCTCCTCTCCTTCAGGGTTGCAGTTAAATAGCTAAATTGATGATAAAAGATAAAAGTTTCCTTTAAAAGAGAATCATCCCTAACAGTGGAGTAGGGATAAAAGTGAGATGGGGGCAGAGAGAGAAACTCCACAAATTCCTTGAAGATGAACAGAATATGGAAGCATGTTTTGCACAAAAACAGGTGAAAGCCATGGCCTAGAAAACCTGCAAAAAGAGGCTGTAGAGAAGTGATCCCTTCAGAGTTTCAGGAAACATTATTTAATATTTAGAATGTATTATTCTCTATTTCTTCAAACTATCAATCAAATGTAATATTAAAATAAAGACTTTTCAATAACAACAACAAAAAAAACATTACCTCCTGCATATCCTTTTTGAGGAAGTAATTTGAAGACCCATCACAACAATGTGTGAAATCCAAGAAAGAAAACGCCTTGAGCTACAGCAATCTCTGGGAATGACTTAAAAGTCCAATAAAAATGAACCAGAGGTTGACAGCAGCGTAGCCAATGCATAAAGCAATTGCTCCAAATTAGAACAGATATTCTATGGGCTCCACAGCTAACTTTTCAAGCAAGAGAAAGGAATGGACCCCATTCTATAGATGGAATGAGCAAGACACTGCAAGGTCATAACAAGATGGTGCAGGAAGCCACATTTTTTCTTCTAGTAATCAGAAATCTCAGGAAAATAAATTTATTCAAAAAGCTATAGTCTAAATAGGAAACAAACTAAAATGTGACATGATCGGAGAAGTTAAAGGGATGTAAGTAAAAGAGATTCATTTGACCTAACACTAGAACCCTGATCAGTCCAGGAGCATAAAGGGGGGAAGGGAGCCATGGCATTTCTTTAATGTACAGTGAACAGTGTTTACACAAGCACGATGATGTAAATGCTTTCTTCATGGACTTCAGCTTTGAGAACTGTGTGTGAGTTGCTCAGTCGTGTCTGACCCTTTGCGACCCTATGGGCTGTATCCTACTCCTCTGTCCATAGAATTCTCCAGGCAAGAATACTACAGTGGGTAGCCATTCCCTTCTCCAGGGGATCTTCCAGACCCAGGGGTCAAACTCGGGTCTCCTGCATTGCAAGCAGATTCTTTACCATCTGAGCCACCAGGGAATCCCACTGAAAAAAAAAAATCTTTTTATGTAGAATGGGCCTTCTGAGCAACTGTCTCTCAATAAAGGGATATTTTCCCCTGGATCACCAGACTTTTTCCTAATTAGTTGCCATCTTTGGATCTTAAATGAAAAGCAAAGAGAAGCAACTTTTGGTATTTTTAGTGCAGTAGTTTGAATTTAGGTATAAAATGCAATTTAGTGTTACTATTTGAAAGAATGGCTAAGTTACTTGTGAGTGGACACCTTAGCCAGTGAAAGAGCATCACCTCCATGAGACTCCCAAATGGTCCCAAAAAGCTGAGAGCCTTTGTCCTCTCTTTCGGGTGGCATGATGTTACAGCCCAAGCCCTCCATGCCAGTGTAGATATACCTCTTGGATTTGGCTGGCAGAACTGCAGTAATCACATTCTCGGTGGTCCCAACAGCTCCAGGAACAACCCCCAGCCAACCCTTCTCCAGAATGTGCCAGGCTCTTACTCGACTAATACTAAGAGAAAGCTCCCCTTCCTTCTCCCTGGCTCCAAGGGCAACACCAGTGGCACAGTGGGTGAGTCCAGGTGGCACTAGGGGTAAATAATCCTCCTGCGAATGCAAGTTAGACCTAAGAAATGCGGGTTCGATCGCTGAGTTGGGAAGATCCGCCGGAGGAGCATGTGACAACCCACTCCAGTCCCTATGATACATTTCTGCTGTAACAGTTTATTATTTTATAAAGATGAATCTAAATTCCACTCCTGGAATTTGAAAATTAGTTTTTAACTTGACTAACAGAGCTTGGAAGAATTAATTATGACGACTCAGTAGAAGGTAAATGCTATCACCCTAATCCAAGGATATTTACACAATTGTTGGCAGAGTTTTGTGAGGGCTGGGGGAAACATGAGAGGTCAGGTGGGTGGCAAAGCCACTGATACCCTCCTGTGACCAGTGGAGGGTCAAGACTCTCTCTGATCTACACATGACAGGCTGTTTGCCAACACATACTTGGAAGGGAGCACCTACCCCAGTGAACACGATGGCATGCCAGGGACAGAGGGAGGTCAGGGGGACGAGAAGTCTTTCGTGGCTGAAACAGCAAATGCCTTACTTCTGGAGATGACTCAGTTCAGTCCCAACTCTATGATTTACTGGATGTGTGACTTGCGTAGTAGCTTTAGCTTTCTGAGCCTCCTTTTCCTCTTCTATGAAATGGCATACCAAGTTCCTGGCATTTCTTTAGAAGACTCTCATACATGTTGGGCTTCCCAGGTAGCTCAGTGGTAAAGAATCCACCTGCCAATGCAGAAGCCGTAGGAAATGCAAGTTCGATCCCTGGGTCGAGAGGATCCCCTGGAGTGGGAAATGGCTACCAACTCCAGTATTCTTGCCAGATAATCCCATGGGCAGAGGAGCCTGGCGGGCTACAGTCCATAGGGTCGCAAAGAGTCAGACACAACTTAGCACCTGAACACAAACACAAGCTCATGTGTTAGCTGCTTTTCGTCACTGCAGATATTTCATACATCACACCTTTGCCTCAAAACCCATGCTGAAGAACAGAAGAAATACTTTATAAACCCTCTTACTAGTTCTACCAGAGAATAGCATATGGGGTGCCAGGCCAGTGACTTCCCCTTTCAGCAGTCACCTCACATTTCCCTCCTAACAAGGCCTTCTGAGGGCCTTCTGGACATGCACAGGATAAAGTGAGCCCATCACATTGGAAATTGTGCAGTCCAGTAAGATATCAGGTGACCTTGTCAAAGTTAGGTCCCCTGGCCTGAGTCAACCCTGCCTCTCCATCACTTTGCTCATGGCCCCCTGCCCTGCTTGAGCTCTGGAGTTGGCTGTGGCAGGAGCAGCATTTTGTCAGTTTCTATAAAGCACTGGAACCCAGGGCCTTTCAGACACTTCCTCCTCTTCGGACTTAGAAGCCCCACCTTCAAACATGTTTCCCATCGTGTCTGCTGCTGCTGCTGCTGCTGCTGCGTCACTTCAGTCGTGTCTGACTCTGTGCGACCCCATAGATGGCAGCCCACCAGGATCCCCAGTCCCTGGGATTCTCCAGGCAAGAACACTGGAGTGGGTTGCCATTTCCTTCTCCAATGCATGAAAGCGAAAAGTGAAGGTGAAGTCGCTCAGTCATGTCCGACTCTGTGCGACTCCATGGACTGCAGCCCACCAGGCTCCTGTGTCCATAAGATTTTCCAGGCAAGAGTATCATGTCTACCTTATTACAATTAGGTTGAAAGAATTTTCCACTGGTCAGTCTCCTCCTCTGCCAGTGCAGTTTTTAGTAAAAATTAGGGGGTTTTTTTTCCTTTACTGAAGGTCTCTTAAACTCATCCTTTTATTTTTGTTTCTTTTTCTTTAAATGTCACAGCCAAGAAGCACTTCCTGGTAGTTTATCATGGATAACTCAGATCATTGGTCCATTTAACGTCATTTCACTTTACTATCTGTACCAGTTAACAAGGTTCAGTGAGAACACACTACAGCAGTGACTACCAGGCCAGCTGGCTGCATGCTCCTGCCAGCCAGATAGCACGTGGGGGGTGTAACGAGCAATAGTGCTCTTCCCTATGAGCAAGTCTAACCTCCCAGAAACAGCAAACAGGTTTCAGCCATAAAGCTGAGATCTGAAAATAAATTAACCATGTTCGCTTATGTAAACAATCCAAAGATTCCAGGGTCCCACCATGTGGGGTACAAAATCAAGTCACATGAACATATCTAGTTTGTCTTAATTAAACCTACACAACAGTAGATGACAGCCCTGGTGCTTAACCAGACCCTCAGTGCTCACCCAGAGAAGGCAATGGCACCCCACTCCAGTACTCTTGCCTGGAAAATCCCATGGACGGAGGAAGTAGGCTGCAGTCCATGAGTTCGCTAAGAGTCGGACACAACTGAGAGACTTCACTTTCACTTTTCACTTTCATGCATTGGAGAAGGAAATGGCAACCCACTCCAGTGTTCTTGCCTGGAGAATCCCAGGGACAGAGGAACCTGGTGGGAGGCCATCTATGGGGTCACACAGAGTCAGACACGACTGAAGCGACTTAGCAGCAGCAGCAGCAGCAGCGCTCACCTGTTACTACTTGAAGAGAAACAGCTTTCTGCTCATCAGTACCCACTTCACAACTATTTTCCTCATGGATAATTGGTAGAATTCAAGGTAATAATTACTTTACTTGTTATATGAGTATCATATAAATAAAGGGGGCAAGGGAGGCAGTCATGCTACCTGAGGAGCAAGGGAGGCACATTCGGGTGGCAGTCATACCCTGCACTGAGACTGGCTTCTCTCATCTCACTCTGCTCTGCATCCTGTTGCTGAGTCTAGCTTGGTATACTGTGTTTTGCATCCTTTCTGGGACGTCTGTATGTCTTTGGACTGCATCACTGATCCCATCCATGGTCTTAACAGGACACTTCTCAGCACCACAGGTCTGACAGAGCACATGAAACCTAGGTGAGGGTTAGGTCACTCACATCCGAGTCCCTTTTGACTCAGGAGGGACACCCTGCTACATGAATAGAGATGCACCAGAGTTATGTAAGTCGTCTTTTATGTCAAGGGCTGGACACATGATCAAAGCCAAGCCAATTAGACACTTCACTCTCAAAACAGGACTTTGATCTTAAGCAGCATGAAGCAAGAACATAAGAAAATGGTCAATGTTCATCTCTTTCGCTTCAGTTCCCAGAAAAGACTGCCTAGCGCTTCCTGCCATGGCTACCCTGATTATTGACTTTTATTCAAGCTTGCTTCTCCAACCTTCTAGCAATTTTCTGAGTTACCAATGTTCTTTGAATAAGTTCCTTTTTATGCTTAAATTAGCTAAACTAAGTTCCTCTTGCTAACCAATGACAAATCTTAACTGATACAATATGTATGAATTAAAGTCTTTCTGAAAAGCACTAAAAAAACCCCAAAACTTGAAATACTAGAAAGCCATATTTTGTTTCTTGGGTCAGGAAAGTCAGTAATATAAAAATATAATTTCTCCTTAAATTAATTATTACATCCAATGTAATTCATGTTAAAAATCAAAAGGGGAATTAATCTTGATCCTTGATAAAATAGTTAAATTTTTCATCTGGAAAGATAAACATGTTATTACAGCAAAGAAAATTCTCAGATACAAAATTAATAAAAAACTACTTCTATCAGATGTTAAATTGTATAGAAGTTGAATGGTTAACTTCTATAGGATGTTAAATTGTAAGAAAATAAGCATTGCTAAAACAGCATGCTGGTGGTGCAGAAATAGAATAAAGATAACAGAATAAATAGAAATTTAGAAATAAATCCAGCATATATAGGGATGTAGTATATTATAAAATGGGTATTTCAAATCAGGAGTGAGAGAGACCTACAGTTCTAAGTAGTATTTAGAAATTGATCAGCATTTATATTTAGTAAAAGTTGTATCCCTACTTGACTCCTTATTCTAAAATAAACTCCAAATGGTTCACATAGAGTATGAATTAATATTTTATAATAAACCAGAAAATTATTGGATATGATTTAAATACCTAAAGGTTAACACTCAAAGTTTAACAAATAAACCATGAAAGTACTAGAGTAAAACATATGGGGATAAAAATGTAAAAGAAAGAAAAGTTAAAGTAGTATTGGAATAAAACAACTACTTTTATAACAGAGTACCCAGGGTCTATCTAGAAAATACATCCCTATAAGAGGTAGGGGAAAAAAAACAACTTGAAGCAAACTCAGTCCCTTCTACTAAGTATTTAGTAACTATATTATGGTATCTCTGTTCATTGAAATACCCTGTGCTCCTTTAAATGAATGCCACACACCTATATGATAGTGCTCATCTCAAGCTCTACTTCGAGCCCGGGGCTTCTCCCAGTCATTCACCGCCAGGCTGGAAGAGCTCTTAAAAATCAAGGACTAAATAGAAGCCTCAGAAATACTTTACATGGAGATAAGGAGGTATAATAAATAGATCTGGATCAGGACAAGTCATCACTCCCACCCTCTTCCATGACTCCACAACATGAATGTAAGAAACAGCTGAGGTCAGGTGTGGACAGAGGTCAAGGAGTCAAGAAGCAGAGTCTTGTGATGAACAGGAATGTAGAGGAAGGCAATTCATTCTCAAGGTCAACCCTCCCTGCCAGGTTAAGAGAACAGGCAGGGAATAGCCCAGAGTCCTCAACAGTAATAAAGTATTAACTAGAGTATTCACAGAGACAACACTCTGTTGACAAAGGTCCATATAGTCAAAGCTAAGGTTTTTCCAGTAGTCATGTATGGATGTGAGAGTTGGACCATAAAGAAGGTTGAGAGCCCAAGAATTGATACTTTCAAACTGAGGTGCTGGAGAAGACTTTTGAGAGTCCCCTGGATAGCAGGGAGATAACACCAGTCAATCCTAAGGAAATCAAGCCTGAATATTCATTGGAAGGACTGAAGCTGAAGCTCCAATGCTTGGAAGGACAGGGAAACCTGGCATGTTGCAGTCCATGGGGTTGCAAAGAGTTGGACACAACCGAGCAACTGAACAACAAGAGTATTCCCTGGGTCGCAGGCATCTTGGAATCAAGCATAACCGTTAGCAAGATGAGGGAACTTAGAGATTCCAAATCCTACTTAGGTTTCCTTTCCCAGAGGCATGATAAAATCGGCAGCAGGATCCTTGGCCCACTTCACTTCAAGTGAAATGAAGTGAAGTTAAAGTCACTCAGTCGTGTTCAACTCTTTGTGACCCCATTGACTATACAGTCCATGGAATTCTCCAGGCCAGAATACTGGAGTGGGTAGCTTTTCCCTTCTCCAGGGGATCTTCCCAACCCAGGGATCAAACCCAGGTCTTCCACATTGCAGGCTGATTCTTTACCAGCTGAGCCACAAGGGAAACCCATTTTCCTATGAGCCGTGCTTAATTGTAGCCAAGCCAGCAAAGGCACAATCACCAGCAATAATATCTTTAAGTTCTACCAGATTATCAGCAGTCTTGAGACAAATTTTTTCATAGATCTATCAAGGAAATGGATATCTACTGGGAAACTCAAACAACTAAAGTGACCTTCAAGTTTAATGAAGCCAAATTCTGATCATTCCAATGAGAGGTGACCTCTCTCCTCTCACCAACTTTCCCTTCCCTTCCTATCCCACTGATTTGATTATAAATTTCTTAAGACAGTTTATATTTTTCATGAGCTATGAGTGCAATATTTTACTCTTCCTAGTGTAAATTCTTTATAGAAATGATCATTTTTACCCACCAATTACCAACTTAGTAGAAAAAGCACTTCCATCAAGTCTTTGATCAACTGCCAATTTCTCAATGAAGTCTGTTTGCTGCTTTACTGTTTCCATAACACTTATAACCTTAAATAATATAGTGCTTATTTGTATACCTTTTTCTGGGCTTCTTGGGTGGTGCTAGTAGTAAATTCCCCACCTGCCAAAGGAGGAGACACAAGAGACTTGAGTTCAATCCCTGGGTTGGAAAAATCCCCTGGAGGAGGGCATGACAACCCACTCCAGTATTCCTGCCTGGAGAATCCCATGGACAGAGGAGCCTGGAGGCCTACACCCCATAGGTTCACAAAGAGTCAGATACGACTGAAGCTACTTAGCACACAGGCACATATACCTTATTCATCATTTCTGTCTGTGTCTCTCTCACACACATACACATACAAGCGTGATGAGAACAGAGAGATTTGCTTGCTTTGTTCACTCTTGTTTCCCTTGAATCCAAAATAGTATCTGCCCAATAGTGAGTGCTCGATGTGTTAGCTGGAATACACGCTATCACCTTGAAAATGGAATTCAAGATAGGATGAAAAATCCATGACCCTTACTCGTCAGCCTATTTATCTGAAAAAATACTGCCTGGCAGCTATTACAGGATCCTTCCTTCATTCACGATTTATGTCACTTCTAGCTTACCTGTCTGGTTCTGTAGAGGATCAGAAAAATTACAGAAGACAGACCATGAACATCCCTATTATTGTCAGACGGCATGAACAGTTAAGAGACTACTTCTCAGTAGAACCTTTACGATCAAATGATGGTGAAAGTGAAAGTATTAGTCACTCAGTTGTGTCTGACTCTTTGCAATCCCATGGACTGTAGCCTACCAGGTTCTTCTGTCCATGGGATTTTCCAGGCAAGAATACTGGAGTGGGTTGCTGTTCCCTTCTCCAGGGGATCTTCCCAACCCAGGGATTCAACCCAGGTCTCCCACATAGCAGTCAGATTCTTTACCATCTGAGCCACCAAGTGTCCCCTCAAATGATGGGGTGGTGCACAAAAATAAGTTGAAGAAACAGAAATACCTCACCAGGGATAATAGCTGGTGGTGATGATCCTTCTATGCTTTGGGGAAACCATGGTGTAAACAAGAAGGGTCTTCTGTGTACTGGTTGGTATGGTGATGTGGTATCTGTCTTTAAACACACAGGAAGATCACTAGCGTGTCAGCTCTGTTGACTTATATACATTCCATTTGTGATAACACTTTGAAGTTTGTTAAGTTTTCCCAGTCTCAGGCCTTATATATAATTTAAGGAAATAAACTCCATCAATCTGGTGTCCAATGCAAGTTTTAGTAACATGTTAAAAATGCAAGTAGCTCCCTTGGAAAACATAGGATGCATTTACTAAAAAACGGAAATCCCTGAAATTTGCCCATCCATTTCCAGTTTCAATGTGGTATGTTATTAAAGAATCACAACAGAGCTTCAGAAATAATCAAAAGGCAAATAAGGCCAATCCATGTAGAAAATTCATTCTGATGAGTAAGGACAAGGGCAGAGAAAGGAATCCGAACCACTGTGATGCTGCTTTTCTACAGCACACATATTTGACCAAGATTGTTTCATAACAGCTCACTAGTCTAGATTTTACCTGGAAATTTGACCCTGCAAATCCCTGCAAATTCCCTGGGGTTTGGGGAGAGAGGTGTCCTAATTCTCTCTATTATTCTATTATGCCACCTCAGTGACACTGAAGCTCCCATAAATTACTCACTGTTTTTATTTTACCCCTGCTGGGCTCCTTGTGAGCTTTCTTGGGTTGGTTATACTCTGAAATATGGAGCATTAATGACCTTTTAGAAAGTGCCAACACATGTCAGAAGGTAGCTACTTGTTTGGCTTGCCATAAAAAAAGGGGGTGTTAATAGGCTCCAGAGGGGGCTTCAAGCCTTTATTGACTGACTGCTATCTTGTAGGGGGATTCAAAATGGTCAGCCCTTAATTTGGAGAAAGGCAGCATTGGAGAACAAGGGAAAGAAGGCACTAATAGGGTCCTTTTAGAATTCGAATTCGATGTGTGACCTTGTAAAGCCTGATTAACTATTGTGTTTTCATCTCCCCATGTTGACAATTGGTTTGTTAAGTGGCTTCTCTTAATAGCGACATGAGTGTCACTGAGAGGGTGCTGTGGGAAGCCAGGCTTTGTAGCTGCCAGTACGTGACAGATCCTTCCCAGCCAATTTCAGCTCATACATAAAATTATTTGAAAATAGAAACCAAACCAGGAGGCATTTTTTGGTTCTTTTTATAGCCCCATCTCTGCCATTTCTATGGTTATTATACAAAAAATTTTAGAGCATTTTGATGACAAAGATAATGAGATACTGGATTTTTTTTTTTTCTTTCTACCTCTCAGAATAGTATTGCAGATAATGTCTGGCCTGATTAACAATTAACTCCAAATGGCTAAGCTACCACATTAGTACAGCAGCAATACAAGTGAGTTGGCCCTACCTCCGCACATAACTGTTTGGAAGATGGCATATCAGATATTCAGTAGGCCTTGCCAGCATGTGCCTTCACTCGGGGATAATTCATGGAAAGAATATGCCCTTCCTCCTTCCACTCATTCTCATCACCCAATCCTCTCAACTTCACCTACTGATGCACTTAATACTGAACGAGGCTTTCCCACTAACATTCTGAAAGTTCACTTGGAAGTTGTTTCACCACTTTGATTCCAGTCGGAACCGGAACCTGAAGCATTAAAATACCTTGGGAAAAGCTAGTCTCCTGCTGTGTCTGGTTGAGACTGGAAGCAGTGACATTAGACATCTTGCCAGAGAGCCTTTTCTCATGACATTTGTAACCCAACTTTGTGATGCCTAAGTACAAAAGAGGGGGACCTGGCTGCAGGAAAGAAATGTGGTACTCCCCCCACAGTCCCAGGGTGAACCGTGACAAGCTGGACCGGCATTTGGTCCCTCTCCTAGAGGCACAACTTCACACACGGGTGAAGTGAGGATAAAATGGACATTAAGGTGGCCTTGCAGAGGGAAAGGAAATATAAAGGGCCTCAGGGAGGTTAGAAGGGAGGCAGGTGCTAAACCAACTAGGTAATGGCATTAGGGAAGGGGGCATTCTGTCTTGTTATTCTAGGTTGGTTGAGCATTTAATTGCTTCACTGCAGAACCAGCTTAAGGGGAAGAAGGAAGTGAGGCCTGCTGAGGGACCTAGAGCAGGTTACTTGGCCTCTCTGAACTTTACTTTCCTGAAAAGTCAAATAAAATGTACGTAAAGTTAAAAGTAAGTAAACTGTATGAAATATTTAGCACAAAGTCTGGCACGTGGTATAGCTTCAGTAAACAGCTACTGCTTTTAGTAACAATAATACTGCTGTATAGGCAGAGTAATGACTCTCCAGGTCCTAATACATGAACTGTGTGAATGCCACCTAATAAAGACTGTGCAGATATGATTAAAGGTCTTAAAATGGGAAGTTCATCCTGGATTATTCAGGTGAACCTTAACTGCAAAAACAAGTGTCTTCCTAAGACAGGGAGGGACATTTGACACAGAAGAGAGGCCACGTGATGACAGAAGCAGACTGGAGCTGCATGACCAGAAGTTGAGGGGTGCTGGCAGATCCTGGAAGCTGGAAGAGGCAAGGAGCAAATATTCCCCTACAACCTTCAAAGGGAGTACAACCCTGCTGAGCACTTGATTTGGGCCCAATAATACTGATTTCAGATTTCTAAGGCTTCCAAAACTGTGAGAGAACAAACTTCTGATGCTATAAGTCACCAAGTTTCTGGTAATTTGTTATAGCAGCCATAGGAATCTAAGTCAGTTGCACTGGGATATCTGCCGTGTTCTCACCAATGAGACCACCCAAGTATCAGAAGGGGAACAGATATGGGAAATGATTGGCTGGATGAAATAATTAATACTTGGAGAAAAGGTGGTTATCTCCACAGAGTAATTTGACGAATTCCTAGTTCAAAGACCCCAGCCAACAGTTTTCAACTATAAGGCCTGATATATTCAACGATTTTAATTACCAAAAGTCATCTGAAAACCTACGAATAATTCAGAGAAGAATCTTAACACCTTAGTTTTATGTTTTAAAATATTCATTCCATCAAATATCTATTACTCATACTAAAGACTGAAGATAAAAAGCAAAATAGGACTACATTTCTAAATAAAAGAACACCTAATTAGTTAGAAAATCCCACTTAAAGACTAACACATTAATGCTTAGCTCTTATGGCAAAGATGACATGTTGTTCCCCAATAGTTGTTGTCACCTCATATGGTAATAGAATTTTCAGCTGAACCCATGGACCTCCAGCTAAAAACTCACACCCTTACAGCCCATGATATTCAATTATGAGTAGAAGAAAGTATGCTGTGAACAGGAACAGTGTGTACAACCTCCACTTCCTGGCATTAGAGGGAGAGGGCATTTCCCTGGTGCTCCAGCAGTTAAGACTCTGAGCTCCCAATGCAGGGGGTCTGGGTTCGATCCCTGTTCAGGGTTCTACATGCCAAAGGATCCCTGTTCAGATCCTATGTGGCGAAAAGAGTGCACAATGCTACCATTAAGATTGAAGACCCTACCTGCTCTGACTATGACTTGGTACAGCCAAAGAAATAAGTTTTTTTTTAATTTATAAAAGAAAAAGAGGGGGGATGTGCTGTTGTCCCTTTTCTCTCCTCTGAACATCTGACTTTAATATAAACATAATGATGAGAGACCTTAGCGAAGCTGGCAAGGGTAAAAACCACATAATAAATAGATGGAAGAGGTCTAGCTCTGGGACCCTTTGGAGCCACCATAACATCCCTGCATTATTTATGTTCAGATTTACATGAAATAGAGGAAAGAAAAGCAACTTTTATCTTGTTTAAAACATTATTATTCTGGTCTTTTTACAGTGACCAAATATAGATTCAAACAAATAAAGCTATAAATTATCAATGATTCAAATTGATATCTGTGCAAACAGGTGTTTAACAAAATAAAAACTAGGCCTACCTGTGAATTAATAACACCAAACTAGAAGCTATTTACTTGCAATTATAATGCTGTATCATAGCAGCATGGACTGAATTGCTTGGAAGATGGAAAGAAGTATCAGGAAGGAAGTTCCAGGCAGTCCAAGGAAGAACAGAAACCAAAATCTGTGAGGTCTCAAAAACTTTATGGCCTGTGATGTTAAAGGACATCAGAAGAATCAGAAGGGTGTCCTGGAATGTGCATAAGACTTGAGACCAGGCCTGTAACCTTGAACAAGTCAATCAGTTTCTCTGAGCCTCAGTGACCTTATCTATAAAATGGAGAAAATACAATCTGCACTGCCCAGCACACAGGAAGAAGGGGAAACGGTAAAGGCTTGCATAAGCTGTTACTGATGGCAGGGGTCTAAAGCTGGGAGCCTAGGAGCTCGATTTTTCCCCAAGTTATGTTTTTTGTTTGACCTGCATGTTGTTTCAACATTTTTAATTTGTTGCCAACATTTGAAATCAAGGGATTTCACATACAAGTAGATTCTCTCTCTTTTTGGAGAAATCTAAGTGTTGGACAACACTGGATCTTCACTGCTGCCTTGCAAAAGTCAGCCTATACTGAGCATTTATTTACTCATTCCTTCAACTAATATTTATCCATGAAGGATCACGGGGCAGGCACTGTTCTAGGCACTAACTGGACAGGAGTAAAAAAGTACTAGAGGCTACTTCCTTCACAGAGCCTGCTTTCTGTGGAGGGCTCAGCTACCGTCACCCAGCTGGTTACACTCACTCATCTCCCTGCCTGGGCCCTGTTGACTTGGGAGTGAGTGACGCCAGATTACTTCCAGGCAGATGCTTCCTGGAGTGAGAAGAGGTAGAGAGGTTGCAGAATTTTGTGCCTGGTTTAGAATTTCAACGATGCAATGGGGTGGGTAGACAAAGAGAAGAAGAAAATTAAGGAATTTGCACCCAAATGATATGATCTCAACCAAATAACCCTCAGAATTAGACATGACAGGTCACTCTTCTACTCTTTCATCCACTCATTTGAGAACAAACATTCACTAAATGCAAGGCCTGTGCCAGACTCTGTACCAAGAGATAAGATATAAAGATACATAAATAAATAAACGTCTCAGGGTCCTGACAATTCAGTCACCCTCCAAAGCCTGAGAAATGCCACAATCTGCCTTAAAGTATTCCAACCCAAGGAGACTCTCTGCCATAATCACTGGCATGCTATCAGTTCTAAAAATATAAATTTTTTTTTATCCACTAATGATAATATCTGATTTTTTTCTCTGTGAATTTTAAATGCTTTATATTAAATCATTCTATTTGAATAACAACGCAATGCAGTAAGCACTATTTTATTCCCATTTTACAGATGTCACCTAAACATATACTGTTCAGTCCTGGGGCCACGTTTTACCTTTTTAAGATCTGGAGTCTGTTCTCCATGGTCTAGTTACTTGGTCTGACTAGGAGAGTTTGTTGTGTTTAAATGTCATATCTCACAAGAAAAGTACTGGTGAAAAGTCACTTTAGTTTCTTCTCTACTTAACCATTCTCTGACTTGAGTGGTTTTATTACCAGAAGCACTAAAATTAGTTCAGTGAAACAATAATGATATTATAAAAATAGCTCTTGTTCATTGCAAGTGTATAACGCTAGGTACTTCTTAGATTTTATCTCACTGCTGCCTTCCTTCTCAGACAAAGGAGGAAACTGATGTTTGGAGAGATGAGCAATTTTCCCAGTTCACATGGCTGATGAGAGCCAGGGCTCAAATATAAACCAAGACTTCAAGCCCAGAGCTCTTTATATTTATTTCCGCATGACATATCCTGAAGGGACTGTAAAGGCAAAACGGTTTTTAAAAATTGAGGCAGAGATCTCCAAACTTTTTGTGAGCCTGAAGATTTTCAGGCATAGGACAGGGCTTGATTAGGAGGAGGGTGGGGGTGGGAGAGGAGGATGCTGGAGGAGAAGCGGGTTTTCCAAGAGGTGCCACACCACAGGTAGCAGAGTAATCCTAAACAGGGGCATGGCATCATCTACCAGTCAGTGATCTGCCTGATATAACTTCAGGATCTACCAGTAGAAACTGATGTACCCTTGATCTGAAAAGGATAATTTTTAAATGGCTTTGGTTTTAAGGTCGGTTTATCTCATGTGGTCATTTTCACCTAATTAAATCATATTCTGTTCAAAATTACATAGAAATAGCTAAAAAGACCTTAGGGTAAACAGGTTCTTCTGGTTGAAAAATCAGATTTAGTCACCAATACACTCAATTCAATGAAAAATGGAAACAAGAAACCAGCCTCCCCGGTTACGCTGCATATATTCTAATGTGCCAGGGGTATTGGATGCATTAGCACAAGATATCTGGTATGTTTCAGATGTAAACCCATGTCTTAAAAATAAACAGAATTAAGTAATAAATGGCAAATGGTCACTTAATCTCTGAATCTGATTTTTAAAGCCTGGCACTACTTGGAAGATCAATAATGCATATAATGTTAGAAAACCAGAGTGGTTGATTCATAGATGCCCTTCCTTTAGAGAGGTCCAGTGCTTTCAATATGTGTCTCTTTTGCCACAACCTTCTAAAAGAGAGAAAAGAGAAAGAAAGAACAAGAAGGAATTCAAAGACAGAGGCTGGGAAAGGAAACAGTACATGGGGATATTTTTGCTCCCAGCTATGGGCAAGTGCCACACTTTCTCCTGATAACCTTGACCTGCTTTTCCTGGCTCTGCAGCAGCAGCTGTGTCACATTGGCTCAGCATCCGCTTATCAATCTCACTGTGCAGACCTGACTCTTGTGTCCAGTGTCCTTAGCACGAAGGATATCACAGCGACCGGGTTGACTGAGCAGCTGCAGAACATAGGAAACAATCAGTTCTTAGGGGGAGGAGGGCAGGGCGAGGGTCGGAGGGATGACCAGAACATGATTTCTTTATTGTCCAGTGATCACAAGTGGAAAGAATATTGTTGGGCAGCGCATGGAGCAGACTGTTCTAAAGTTGCAGAATTAATGGCTTGTTGAACCTTAAAAAGAAAAATGTCATGCCACCATCCTTCAGAAAACATGGAAGAGCCTGTCAGTCCTCTTAGGGCAGTGCTAACTTGATGTTATGCATAACAGTCATATCTCTAAACCAAAAATGGGGGGGGGCGGAGAACATAAGAAATAGGAAGAGACTATGAAGCAAAGTTGTTGAGAGTACAGTGCTCTCATCAGGCTCCTGGGGTTCAAATCCTGGTTCCACCACTGACCCAGTCAGTCAGGTAGCCTTCAGTAGCCCTGGACAAGCTACTGAAGTTCAACTGTACCCGTTGCTTCTGGAGAGGAGTAGATGAGATAATGAACAGAAAGCTACAGAGCCTTGCCTCTAGCACACACCAGTAAACATGTTGTGGGAGAAATGACTGTGTACTTATGGAAACAAAATAACATTAACAGCTAAGACAAACTGAAACTGGACCTGTTCTCCAAAGAAGTTCGGATCGTATGGTTTATCTAGTATAAACTCAACCACGATGAGGTTTGCTAAGTGACTGCTCCCGGTCAAAGCATTTCTTGTGATCTGGGCCCTTCAAAATGGCCTAGCCTGAAGCATCCTCCACTAGTCACTGAGTTCAAGATTATTTATTGAGTCTGGCTTAATGTGACCCCAGGGTTTAGAAACTGTTCTTCTAGGTGCTGGAACTCAACAGTAAACAAAAATCATAATGTCCCTCTCTCACAGAGCTTACATGCTAGTCACAGAAACAGAAATAAATGCAAATGCAAAAATTCAAAAAATACAAAGAGTCAGGGAGTGATAACTACTGTGAAGAGAAAGCATGAAAGGGGATACTGAAGGACAAAGCTGCAGTTATCAGTTCACCTACTCATATATCTCTGAAGAGGGAACACTTGGGTAGAGACTAGAAGGAAGTGAAAGAGGGTGAGACGCAAATATCCTGGGATGATTCTAAGCAAAGGGATGAACAATATCAAAGGCTAAAGTAAAATGGTAAAGAATCTGCCTGCAATGCCAGAGACTTGGGTTCAATTCCTGTGTCAGGAAGATCCCCTGGAGAAGGCATGGAAACTCACTCCAGTATTCTTGCCTGGAGAATTCCATGGATAGAGGAGCCTAGTGGGCTACATTCATGAGATTGCAAACAGTTGGACACAACTGAGTGACTAACACACACACAAAGTCCCACGTGCTTGGTGACCTTAGGAAGAGAAGTCAGTGCAGCCAGAAGGAGAGAGGGAGAGAAGGGGGAAAATGCAATCAGAACTGACCAGTGGCCTAATGTGTAGATGACCAGATTCACCACAGGGAACCTAAAATACCTAAAAACATGCTGAGAAGTTATTAGTAAATTTCAAGCAGAGAAGTGGCACAATCTGACTTACCTTTAATTTTCTTTTATTTTTTATTGAGGTATAGTTGATTTACAGTATTATATATGTTTCATACAGAGAAGGCAGTGGCAACCCACTCCAGTACTCTTGCCTGGAAAATCCCATGGGTGGAGGAGCCTGGTAGGCTGCAGTCCATGGGGTCGCTAAGAGTCGGACACGACTGAGCGACTTCACTTTCACTTTTCACTTTCATGCATTGGAGAAGGAAATGGCAACCCACTCCAGTGTTCTTGCCTGGAGAATCCCAGGGATGGGGGAGCCTGGTGGGCTGCCGACTATGGGGTCGCACAGAGTCAGACACGACTGAAGCAACTTGGCAGCATATGCTTCATATGTACAATGTTGTTGTTGCTTAGCTGCTAAGTCCTGTCTGACTCTTTGCTACTCCATTGACTGCAGCATGCCAGGACTTCCTGTCCTTCACTGTCTCCCAGAGTTTGCTCAGATTCATATCCATTGAGTCGGTGATGCCATCCAATCATCTCATCCTCTGTTGTCCCCTTCTCCTCCAGCCTTCAATCTTTCCCAGGATCAGGGTCTTTTCCAATGAGTCAGCTCTTCACATCACATGGCCAAAGTAGTAGCACTTCAGCTTCAGCATCAGTCCTTCCAAAGATTATTCAAGGCTGATTTCTTATAGGATTGACTGATTTGATCTCCTTGCTGTCCAAGGCACTCTCAAGAGTGTTCTCCAACACCACAGTTCGAAAGCATCAATTCTTAGGCACTCAGTTTTCTTTATGGTCCAACTCTCACATCTGTACATGGCTACTGGAAAAACCATAGCTTTGACTAGATGGACCTTTGTCAGTAAAGTGATGTCTCTTCTTTTTAATATGCTGTCTAGGTTTGTCATATCTTTTCTTCCAAGGAGCAAGCCTCTTTTAATTTCATGGCTGCAGTCACTGTTCGCAGTGATTTGGGAGCCAAGAAAAAAAAAATCTGTCACTGTTTCCACTTTTTCCCCATCTATTTGCCATGAAGTAATGGGACCAGATGTCATGATCTTAGTTTAGTTGACTTAAGAGTATTATATGTTTCAGATGTACAATGTAGTGATTCACAATTTTTAAAGGTTATATTCCATTCACAGTTATTATAAAATATTGGCTATATTCCACATGCTATACAATAAAATATCCTTGTAGCTCATTTATTTTATACATAGCAGTTTGTACATCTTAATTCCTTACCCCTCTTTTACCCCTTGTCCTTCCCTCTCTCCACTGGTAACCACTGGTTTGTTCTCTGTATCTGTAAGTCTGTTTCTTTTTTGTTATATTAAAAGGACCCCTCTGGTAGCTGTGGAAAAATAGATTATAGAAAGTAAAGTGGGGTCAAGCAAACCAGTTAGGAGTCTTCTGTAAGAAACCAGATGAAAGAAGAGTGGTTTATAATAGAATGAATGGTGAGAAGGGGTCAAATTGGGAATATATTTTGAAAGTAGGGCAAACACAACCAACTGATAGCAATAGTTTAGATAAAGGAGTCAATATTGACTCTAAGGTTTTTAGCAGAAGCTAGCTGGGTGGGTGACTGCTATTGTTACACTGAGAAAAATTGGAAAGAGTTTGGTTTTGAGATGTAGGGGAATTGAAACCTTGGACTAAGCTAAATTTGAAATGCCTGTTAAATATTCTGATGTATGTCTAGTAAATAAGATAAATGAGTTCAGGAGAGAGATCAGGATAAAAGATATCTATTGAGGATTCATTAGCATATAGATGGTATTTAAAGTGGAACAGAATGTGATCACCAAGAAAGTGAGTCCAGCTGCAGAAAACGTCCTCACGTTTCGGGCTGAGTGGAGCAGGAGCCAACAAAGATGAGGAAGACTGTTTAGTTAGGACAAAAAGTGCAGTAGAGAGAGGCTGAAGTTAGGTACCCAAGGACCCAAACTTTAATCACAACTGCATCAAAGGTGGAGATGAAGGTCTCTTCATATCCACTTCAGAACCTATGGCATAGGAGGACCATCCGTGCCTGCCCTACCCTTACCACTAATGGGAAACGCACAACATCGCTTCTGTAAGAAGTCACCAAGAAAATGCCATGGTGCTGCCAGCAGGCAAAGAGACAAAAGGTGTGAGCCCAAGACATAACCCAGCCTTTTAGGAGGAGGAAGGGCCAGTAAAAGGGCTGGACTTGAACTGTGCTAATTCCAAAATGTGCTGCAGTGCGTATCTCCAGCCCCAAAGTCCTCTTTCTCATCTCTTGCTACTGCTAAGTCATTTCAGTCGTGTCCAATTCTGTGCGACCCCATAGATGGTAGCCCGCCAGGCTCAGCCATCCCTGGGATTCTCCAGGCAAGAACAGTGGAGTGGGTTGCCATTTCCTTCTCCAATGCATGAAAGTGAAAGGTGAAAGTGAAGTTGCTCAGTCGTGTCTGACTCTTAGCGACCCCATGGACTGCAGCCTACCAGGCTCCTCCGTCCATGGGATTTTCCAAGCAAGAGTACTGGAGTGGGGTGCCATTGCCTTCTCCTCTCCTAAGTAATGTCAACTCTATGCTACAAAGGATTACACTCAGAGGAGCAATTAATTACCAGTCAAAACAGAATCAAAGAAGAGAGCAAAGAAAAAAATACTGGGGAGATTTAGAGAACAAAGGAAATGGAAAATATTCTTAACTTATCTTTCTTACTGGTTAGGAACAGAAGAAGGAAAGAAAAGAGAATACAGTCTTGGCTGTATGCCATTTCCATGAAGGGAGGCAGCATGCAGAACCCTTTGAGGAAGATCAATGCTCAGGATCCTGGTGAGTAGGAAGCTATGCAGTGGAGTCCCTGATTAGTTAATTCAAAGGGCTGATATGCAGGCATTCAATCCTGGCAAGAAAGAAGTTTGATCTGTGTTCCAAACTGGCAGTGAAAAATTAATTCACTTTAGAGATTGTTTCTGAGTAGAGAAAAGGGATGAGGCAGTTGAAAAAAAGTAAATGGTAAAACTCCCCAGAATTCTAGCTTCCCTTCATGTTGTCAGTAATGAAACAATGAGAAGAACAGAGGGTATGAACTGGTTTAAATATGTTCCAATGTATGAGCATACCACTAAAAAGCAAAACATCAATTAGTTATCTTCTCTTCTACTTAAACGTTTCATTTAGAACAGACAGTTTTAGGGACTAGACAAAGACAGGAGATACATATGTATATAGAGAGAGATCAAACACATGATAACTATTTTTAATATTTGATTTTATTCCTTCATTTTAAAAATAAGCATTTAATATCAGTCTCAAGTCCATTTTGTCCTCATGTCCGGCCCTAAGCCTCTAGCAATAATCACTGTTGTTCTGTCTTCAAATTAATATAAATGTTATTGCATTGTGTCTACCATTCTGCTACTCATTTTTTTTCATTAAACATTGTTTTTCGAGGTATATGCACATTGACATAAGGGGTTTATTTCAGTTATTTCAGTTCTTTTTCAGTTATTGATGCATTCTCACCCTATCTCATATAATTCTCCCAAGTGTGTTGGATAAAATACAGCAATATTCACTTCACAGATGACAGGCTTTAAGATTGCCCAGCTGGTAGGCAGAGAACCTTCTGTGTCCATGGTCAATGCTCCTTCGCTCTACCAACAATTTCCAAATTTTATTATTAACAGCAAACCCATTTCTTTCCAAAGCAAGCCTTGCACAGAATCCCAGTTATGTAAGAAGTGTTCACATTGGTGCCAGAAGCAGAGATCCCCCACTGCGCCCCTCGGCCTGCCCTATGTCCTGAAGTGGCTCTCTGGGCAGCCCAGTGGAGCTGTAGGCCTCTGCTGCACCTGGTCTGGGAGCCTATGTGCTAGGGCAGCTGTCTTCCTGCAAGCAGTGTGCAGTCTGGACAAAGGTTATAAACAGACCAACAAGCCCACAGCGATTTGGTCCATGAGAACACACTTACTGGGATGCCACCTGTGCAAGATGGAGTCACAGGCAAAAGAAAGCTGGCAAAGCTCACCCTGTATTGTAAAACCCAGAGTGAAAGCTGTCTGTCTCCTAGAATTACAGCTCAGCAAGAGAGGATTTCAGGAGGACAGGAATCCCCTATTGTAGTGAGAAATCGGAAACGGTGGAGATGGGTGAGAGGATCAGTGAGCAAACATCAAGGAAAAGGTGACTCTTGAAGAGGAAAGAAGAGAGTACAAACTCTTCAAAAGAGACAGTTCAGTTCCTAGGAGGAAAAAAAAGTGGGGGATCCAGAGAAATTAATGGAGAAAGTGAAAATAAAGGCAGAGAAAAGCTATCCATGAAACATGGAGCCAATGTCTTAGAAGGGAAAATCAATGAGAAGGAGGTTTCCTTTGGTTTGTTTTTTAAAAAGAATGAGTCTGTGGAAAAGGAAGACTAAGTAAATTCTCAAAAATACAAGGATAACACAATGTAAAGATGGACATGTAATAAAAATAAAGCTCAAAATGGCACTTGGGATGAAACAATGATTTAATTTGAGATCAAGAAACAAGATTAAGGATCGAAAGTGACACATGGCATACAAATATATGTGGCATAAGTCCTGCAGACAAGAAGGATGGTGTTGAAAATTGATGTCAGCAGACTCTCACGGTTGGACAGCTCAGGACAAGAAGAATAAGAAAGCAGTAAGAGACACACTTTTAAGAATATATATCAAAAGTATCAATCAAATATGTTTTTTAGACATAAGGTAATCCCTGATCTACTTAATCAGGAAAATGATAAGTAAATATTCATCCAGTTCACATTCTGCTGCTAATCTTAAAGTATTTATTTAAAGCAAGACCACTTTTAATGAAAAGACCATTTATTAAGAAGAACTGAGCACACACTAGGAAAAGAATTACATAGAGTTTACTCTAGTTAAACATAACTGTACTCAACATAATGGTACTCAACAATATTTGTGAATAATGCATAACTGTAACTACAAATCCATCCTCAAGAAATTATTCATGAGAAGTTGTTTGTTAGGAGAATTGTCAAGTATTAAGGTATGACTTTCAGGCTTGTTCCTTTCTGTTCCATGCCCGTCTCATTCATTCCAGATATCAATGGTGATAGACGGACAGCAATGAGCTCTATAATTGCTCAATGATTCAGGTGTCCTCCTTTAGCTACAGAAGTTTATCACCTGCGTTTCCACTGCTCTTTCCATTTCTGTTTATATTTCTATTGTTATTGTGAAAGTTGATGCTATATAAAGTACAGAAGACATGCCATCCATTCCAGTTTCCTTTGTTAATTCCTTCTGTACTAGAGCACCATAGTTAGAAGAACACTACTGACTCCATGACTTAGGGTAGGAAAAATAATATCTCCACGATGGAACACAGGAGACTCAAATGCCTTTCCTCCATGGTTATTTCCTATTTCTTACTCTAAATGCCAGTATTACAAAAACTTTATTACCCTGGATATGAGCTCAGCCTAGCAAACTAAACCGAGATACCAAGGAACTGTTTTATGACTGTTTGTTGTGAATTATACCAACAGTCTGAAAAAATAATAACTTGGAAAAAATGGGTCAGTTACAATGAATAAGATTTATTTATAATAAAATTGGGGGGCTTGTGTAATATAAAATGGAAGATAGCCTGTCTGTTAATCATGCTATGGTAATAGCTAATATAACTTTCTTTCTCCAAATCCCTGAATTACTGAATAAATAAAAAAAGGATAAACCAAGTCCTGTTTAGACTAAGAAAAAATTCCAACTATGATAAGAAGAATGATAGTAGAATAAGAAGCCTTCTTCTCAAGATGTCAGGGAAGTGGTAATATGCTAAAATATGATATAAAGAAAATATCCATTGGAAGGACACAAGGTGAAGGTTATACCAAACAAGAGAGACTTTCCCAGCTACAGAAGTGTTTGATGAACCAGAGCAAACAGAAATAGCATAAGCAAATGAAAGAAAGCATAAATATAAAAGAGGGATTGAGAAAATCATATACAGACAAAGTGAGGTAGATAAGATAGTACAGAGAACCTAAATATAGGACTCTCTATACTAAAAAAATAAAAAAAAAGAAAGAAATAAGAGATGGTAATAATACAAAAAAGACTATTAAGGGTTGGGCAAAAAGAAAAACTATTGAGATGATAGTATTCATTATGAAACTACCCAAAGAGCAAGAAAAAATATTGTAGATCAAAGAACATATGTTGACTAATACTGAGAAAATTGTCAAACAGTGAAGAACAAACATGCTAAATAGAGCTTTTCACTCAAAAAGAAATAATAAAGTTATTAAAGACATATACTTGAGTCAACTGACCTCACTGACCAGGAATTGTAGCACCACAGCTAGTAAAAAGGGGGCAGAAATGAGAAATAATGAGGTGACAAAATAAAGATAAAATAAGAAACAGAACTAAAAACTTACTGATTCAGAGATCAGCAAAACAATAGTGTTTTTAATAAAAAATCTCATCAGTCAGGATGGGATCAGATGATGAGTTTCACTCTTCTTATGCGTCAGATGTCTTTGGAAGATTAGGGGGGCAACACCCCTTTTCATATATTCTCACTGTGAAATCTCTGCACCGAGCGGTATCTGCACCCATTTACTCTGCCTTCCCTCCTGTTAGGATGGATTATAATCATTACATTTATTCTGTGGTTTTCTCTGAAACCACCCTTTTTATAAGACAGATCTAGATCTGACCCCAACCTACCTGTACACTGCTCTGGCATCATCGGATCATCCCTCACAAGACACAAACATGTTCTACTATCTTTTGTCTTTAAAAAAACTCCCTGAACTTCACAACCATCCTATAAATCTCCTCTTTACAGAAAAAAGTCCTTTACCATTGTTCTATACATCTTCTCCTCCCAATCTCTCCTGACCAATTCTACTAAGGTTTCTTTCCCCAATGCTCTATTGGAACATCTCTGTCAGTGACACTAACAGCTTCCATGTGGTCCAATTCAATAATTATTTCTTAGCACTTGTCTTATTTATCATTTCATTTGATATCTTTGATTACACCCTGAATCTTGAAATACTTTCTTCTCTTAGCTTTTGGAATATATTCTTTCAATTCTATTTCTACTTACCATTCTTTCTCACTCTCCTTTGCTAGTTTTTCCTAGCTTCCTAACCTCTAGACTAAATGTTTGACGGCCCAGGTACTTATTCCTCTGACCTCTTCTTTCTCTGGGCCTATATGATCAATTCATTTTCATGTCTAAAAAGATCAAATATCTCCAAATTTATACTTCCATGCTTGAGCTAAACACTCACACAGCTAACTTGCTACTGATTATTGCTACCTATACATGAGTATCTCAAATTTAACTCATAAAAACCATGCACCCAATGTCATCAACCTTCTTCTCCTTGTTCTTAAATATTTGTATCATCTATTGACATTAGTCCTTGACCAAGTCCTGTTGGCTTTACCTTCAAAGTACACCTGGAATCAGACACTTCTCCCTGCCTTTGTAGCTACTACCACCCCAGACCAAGACACCATCACCTCTCACCTGTGTCACCAAGATATTCTCCTAACAGTTCTCCCTACTTCTCCCTTAATCTCAGTCATCTATTATCCATACAACATTGATGATACTTTTTAAACAAGTCAGGTTATGTCACTAATTTCCTCAAAACACTCCAATCTCATTCACTATAAAATCCAAAATTCCACTCATTGCTCAAAATCTGTCCCCTGCTTACTGTCTGGCCTCTCCTCCTGCCTTCCTTTCCCTTACTCAATACTGTCCTGCCATACCAGCCTCTTGGTTTTCCTAGGACCCCTCCAGTCCACTCCCACCTTAGGGTCTTTGCACCTGCTCTTCATTCTGCCTGGACCACCATCCCCCCATAGCCACATGATCAGTGAAAAGTGAAAGTGAAGTTGCTCAGTCTTGTCCGACTGTTTGCAATCCCATTGACTGCAGCCCACCTGGCTCCTCCATCCATTGGATTTTCCACGCAAGAATACTGGAGTGGGTTGCCATTTCCTCTTCCAGGGGATCTTCCTGACCCAGGGATCGAACCTGGGTCTCTTGCATTGCAGGCAGACTCTTTACTGTCTGATCCACAGGGGAAGGTACATTATCAGTACCCCTTCATTTTCTTCAGGTCTCTGCTCGGGTGTCATCAGAGAGACTTTCCTTCACCACCTTAAAAATGCAGCATTTCTTTCCCTTCCTACTGTCCCTACTCTACTTTACAGTCTCCATAGCACTCATCACTTCACATTTTTCTGTTTACTGTCTCTTCTGTATAAAAGTGCAAGCTCTGTGAGACCTGGAATTCCATCTGTTCTATTCATTGCTACCATTCATTGTACCATTAATAGAGTCTAACCCAGAGTCAGTAAGCGTTTGTTGAATCAACCTCATGAAAAGAGAGAAGGCCTGGAGATATTGATTTTAGCCTTAAATATGTGAGCACAACAAGGGAGAAGTTTACAGAGAAGAAGGCTGAGGATAAAAACATTAAAACCTTTGAGAGGGTGCAAAAAATAGAGTTACTAAAATACTGCAAAGCTATGTTACACTTATGTTCCATGTCATGCTTCTATGCCAAACTACATACCAAAACCAACATTCTCCTAGGAGAGGAGGTGGCACCTATTAAAATAATTGTGTGGGGAGAAAAAGTCATGGGGATATCCAGTCTTTCTGTATATACCACATGGCATATGCTACAGTGGGAGTCAGCTCACCAAAACTAGAAGAGAGAAGGCAGGGAGTGGAGAAAGACTAGTTTCAAAGAAAGCACTTGTGTGCTTTGTTAAAAAGAAAGATCTAAGCAGCGAAACCATATACTCTTAGGGGTAAAGAATCTCTACAAAAGCATAAATCTGTTGTCAGAGTCTGAAGAAGAGGTGCTCAGAAGATAAAGTATATTTATAGAGATTTTCTAAAGGGGGGAAACAAATGCAGAAAGAAATCATGAAAACTTGAGAAGTCTGAGTTTATGAGACATTTTGTTGGCTCTGATGGTCGAAGAGGAAAAGCAAATGTATATTTACATTATGTAAATAAATTTTATTTTTACAAATCCCCACAGATCTAATGAGAAGTACTTCGAATCAATGTCTCCACAAACGTTTGGATTGAAGCCTTATGATGACCATTTTATACCTCCAATCCTATTATTATGATGCATTTTCAAATTCTTTATGCTGCTAAATCCAACACTGTATTACTATTAAACAAAATTTAGTTCCAACTCAGATTTCCTTCAGATGTATTTACTGACTGTTTAAATTCCCCATCCAGAATCTGCTGATAGTAAAAAGTTAGGAAAAAGGCATTGCTCATTCAAAGCAACAGTTTCCAGGGATTTAGAATAAGAGGAATTTGGGGATAGAGGCTAACATGATTTAGAAGCTAAAACGTTAACCAAACTTCTGCCATCCAATGAGGGTTAGTCATGAAATGAATTAGGAAAGTCTTCCTGTATAGTGAAAACCATGAAACTGGCAAAAAATCATTTTTAAAGAACTGGGAGGCAAGCTGGGAGGAAAATCATTTGAACTCTGGCATCAGGAGGGAAGCAAAAAAAAATTACAGTCAGAGCTGAATTCACTTCAGTAATACTCTATATATTCTTCCTAATTCATGTGGTGAAACAGGGCAAAGGCTGGACCCGGTTCATCGTCACACCACCTAAGTGTGGAGACAGCCATTGAAGATGAGGGTCCAGCACCGGGATCCCTCCCCTAGTGCTGACTGCAAAGAGTGTGCAAATCATATACACGCAGGGCTTTCCATAACACATCTAGGCAAAGAACTCCTACTCTCTCCCTGAAGTATCTATTTGTAAACATTTTGCAAAATCTTAGACATGTCAGTGTATATACACAGCAGAGCTGAATTAACAGAGGACTGGGATCTTTCTTCCAGAGAAGGCGATGGCAGCTCACTCCAGTACTCTTGCCTGGAAAATCCCATGGACAGAGGAGCCTGGTGGGCTGCAGTCCATGGGGTCACGAAGAGTCAGACATGACTGAACGACTTCACTCTCACTTTTCACTTTCATGCACTGGAGAAGGAAATGGCAACCCACTCCAGTATTCTTGCCTGGAAAATCCCAGGGACAAGGGAGCCTGGTGGGCTGTCGTCTTTGGGGTCACACAGAGTCGGACACGACTGAAGCGACTTAGCAACAGCAGTAGCAGGGATCTTTCTTCACTTAAGCGTATCATTATAGTTTTACTTGCACCTGGAAATTCTGGTTTTGCAGGCTGCTCCTGGGATGATCAAATATGTCAGTATGTCCATCTGCATCTTGGAATCATCCACAGAGACTACTATATAACTGAATTTTTATGTATTTCCAAGTGGATGATATAATTCCACCTTTCCTTCCTCCCTTCTATTTCAAAGAAATAAATTTTTAGAAGGAATGTCTCTTCAGGAAGGTGGAAAGGGAAAGAAGTTAAACTAGTTTATCTGATTTTCTACTAAACAAAGCTGGGCTCTTGTGAGTTTCAGGGGGAAATGAAGAGTAGTAATTATCTGTGTGTTTTAGTTATCCACACTATTCCTATTCCTTGTTATAGATAAGGCTTAGTTGGTAATTTGCTGAACAAAATGGGGGATATAATAAAATGAGTTTATTCAAATTAATTTCTGCAAATTCTCATCCTTTGATCTAGTGGCTTGCCTACCTACTGAAGCAAAATTTAGCAAATCTCTCCCCCAAATGATCCAACATCAGAATGAGGGTAAGGCTTCATGCCAAGCCTGATATATATGTACCATTTCCACACAGTTCCCTGAAAACAGACCAAATTCTCATGAGACCAAGACATTCCATAGCTAAAGAATACTCCCTTGTGTGATGAATTTGGCATCCCTTTCACACTGAAGTACCCCCAGAGACTTCAAGACCTCGTGGAACACAGACTAGAGAGCTGTGAGAAGCAAAGTCATGTGCAGTATCTATGACCAAAATGAACGTGTGGTGGGTGAAGGCTTCATGTTTCTTTCCTCGGATTACACCTTGGCGGGCCCTGTGTCAGCTACTTAGGACAGGCTGGACCACTTCCTCTCAAAAGCTATTTATCCAAAAGTTGTCTTCTGCTAAGACTCAACTGCACTGCATACAACAGGGTAGTACCTGTATGACTGTGGTTTTGATCAGCTTGTTGAAGGGGGACTTTTCTTTCCCGTCTCATAATAATTATGGAGAGAGCAGGGGAGTAAGTTAATATAGAGTTACTGTTTAGAATCATCCTGGAGGCTGGTCAAAAATATCATTCCTAGTACCTAGACTTACTTCATCAGAGTCTCTGAGCAAGAGGGGAGCCTTGGAATTTGGGTATTTAACCCTCACCTGTGTGTGGAACATCAGGGGGGAGAGGCTGCCCTTCAACTCTCCCTCTGCAGGTGTGGCCTCCCTCCATGCCTACTTTCTGGCCTATGAAACGGTGACAAGGCCAACTGCCTCCTCTCTTCCCATCTCACTGGGATGCTGCATAGGCCACAGAAAGTGAAAGTGTTAGTCACTCAGTAGTGTTCGACTCTTTGCCAGAGGGGGCAGAGGGCGAGCAAGGATGAATGGATCCAGCAAATCCATGGACAAGCTGATGATGCAGACTTGCTTGGCCTGAACACTCTTGACACCCTCTCCTTCCTCTCAAGTTACCCCTGCTGAGAAAATACTAATTCTTAAGAAATCGAGAGTATGGTGTCGTCAGCCATCCAGAGTGATTTCAGGGATAAGCTCTACCTTTTCAAAAAACATGGTTAAAAAAAAGAGAGAACAAGACAGTCAGGATAGTTTTTCTTTCTTTCTTTCTTTTTTTTTTTTTTTTTTCTGGTCTGCATTTTGGAGATGTGGTTTGTTATTTTAGAAAGCAAAAGTTGGTCAAATAAAAATAAATAATGAATGTTTTCTCTCATGCATCTTCATGGCTGATAGAAAAGCTATCTCAGGATGAGTGAGGTCCCTCACTTCATTCAAGTCCAGTTTATAGTTTAGACAGCTCATGTGTGAGTATCCGAATATTCTTGACATGGGGGTGTGGTATTTCAACTTTTTACCTGTTTCTACCATAGTATCTGCCCCAGGGCTGGGCATATAGTAAGAGCTCTACAATACATAGTAAGAATCTCAACAATAATAATCCTTGAGATTTCTTCTAAGGAAGAAATAATTCAAATGGACCTTGTTAATCATGCCACTATACACTGGAAACTGGAGAAGGCTGTTTAAATACCGAGAAACCAGGTGCCACCTGACCCTTGCATTTTCTTGGGCTCTTGGACAAGACCCAGAGGGCCATGCTGCTGCCATGGATATATTCTCTAATGGAGTATTTATACCTCACGGACTCCAGCCAGCTAGGAGAATATTTATGCGGCTGTAAAAAACTTTAACAGAAAGCTGTTTGGCTCTAATAGTTTCAGGTATTTCTACACATCTCTGCTCACCATGTGTCATGTTGAATTATACTGTGTCCGGAGTGTGACAGCAGCAGCCTGTAATAGGACTTACAGAACGGAATGGCCTGAAAGAAGAACTGGAGGAGACAGAGAGAATGGCGGGGGAGGGAGAAAAAAGAAGGGCCTTTAAAAAGAAATACTTCCTTTGCATCTGGTTGTCTGATCTCTAGATTCAGAGGAAAATGAAGGATGTAAAGAGAAATTTATGTGGCCTCACCTGTGACTCTGAGTCAGGACTGCCATACTTACAGGTAGCACAACACAGTGGGTCAGAGCACAAGTTCCTGAGCCCCTTAAACCCCTGAGTGCAAATCCCAGCTTCTCTGCCTAGGAGCTCTGAGATCCTGAAAAGTTGCTTGACCTCTCTCTGCCTCAGGTTTCTATCTGTAAAATGGTGATGATAATAATAGTACTACATCATGGAAGTTAATATAAAAATTAAATGAATTAATATTTTAAGCACTTAGAACTATATCTGACACAGAGTAAGTGCTATGTAAGTGAGGCATATGTGTGTATATACATTCATATATTTGTGTGCGCACACACACGTATGTATATATATATATATATATATATATATATATATATATATATATATATTTATGTATACATACCTTTTTAAAATCAAGCCCCTACTGTATGCCCAGAATTTAATATTGCAGCAGGGGGTACCAGTTTGGAATCTGATTTTAGTAGGTGTCATTCAAACTATAAATGAATGTTCTTGAGAGAAAAAGTTCTTTCTGAGCTTGGCTACCTAATTTTTCTTGAGGAAAAAAAAAAATGACAAAGGTGTGCAATGTTTACTAATAGACACTTGAGAATATGTTATGTGCAAGTCACTATAAATGTGTACTTTACCAGGATTCTCTGATTTCTGAGTCATAACAACTGTGAGGTTGGAAGAAACGTATTCAGTGCACAAATAAGACACCTGAAGATAGAGATGTTAAGTAACTTGTCCAAGGTCACACAGCTGGTGAATGATAAAGCTGAAATCTAGACCAAGTCTATCTGACTCTAAACTCAGGGCCCTTCATCTCTTCTTATAAGCCTTCAAATATGTGTGTTAAAATTAATAGAGTTACAGTTCTGCTCTAGTTCAAAGACTAGTCTTTTCTACTGTGTTGTTTAGATCTTAGCTGCTGGAGTGCATGCATCATGCCAGGCACAAGCTGCAGGCAGCATTCTAAAGGAAAAAATCCCCTCCCCTTTGACAGGCCAACATTTCTCCAGGAAAACCAAGCCTACCACGGGTGAAACGTCTCGTGTGCACTGGACATTTTTAAGCACTTTGTGCTGAGACACTTTAGAATGTTTACTATGGGCTTCCCTGGTGGCTTAGTGGTAAAGAATCCGCCTGCCAATGCAAGAGATACGTGTTCAATCCCTGATCTGGAAAGATCCCACATGCTGTGGAGTCACAAGCATTGAGCCTGTGCTCTAGAGCTCAGGAGTCGCTGCAACTGCTGAAGCCTGCAAGCCCTAGGGCCCATGCTCTGCAACAAGAGAGGGCACCCACAACGAGAAGCCCACATGCAGCAAGTAGAGTAGCCCCCACTCACCACAACTAGAGAAAGCCCAAGCACAGCAACAAAGACCCAGCACAGCCACAAGTAAATAAGTAAATTAAATGATTTAAAAAAAGGAAAAAGACCCAACACAGCCAAATAAATAAATACTTTTTTAAAAAAGATAAAGAATGTTTCCTGCATTGGTCACTGTGATAAGCACTTTACAAGGATGGACTAATTTCAGCTTCACAACAATTTTATGAGGTCGGAACACCCATCTCCAGTCCATGACAGATACTAATAACAGGTAATAGTATTATTGTTATTTCCAGGCTACATTAAGGGAAACTGAGACACACAGCTGCTTAGAAATGTATACAAGTAACAGTGGAGCCGGTATTTGAACACAGCAGTGTAACTCCAGAATCTGTGTTCTGAATGACCACGTTTTTCCACAAGATATTACCAAACAGCAAAGCCAACACTCCAGACTGAAAATACTGCTGAAGTTATAAGTTTAAATTAAGCAGAGACTTGGTTAGAAAGAGGGCAGAAAATTCAAGAAGGAAGAATCCTTTGGTAACTCATAAGCAGGGTCATCAGTTCTTTGCACCTGTATTTGTGCTTCTGGCTTAGGTGGCAAGGAGGACAATAAAAAGCTTTCACAGAATACAAGGGAAAAAGTCTAAGTGTCATTCAATGTGAGTCTGAGAAGCAGCCAGGAAAGAATAAAAGCACTATTGCTTGCTGTTATTATGGTAGTGCTTTCAGATTGATTAAGCACTTAATGTTGCACATGCTCTCAACACTGCACATGACCCAAAGTGAAAACAGAGCTACATTTAGGGAGCTTCTGTTGCACAAGCTTTCTGGGTGAATCTCCCATTTATACTTTGACCTCTGCAGCCTCTCTCCTCCACTTCCTCCTTTCCCCTTCCTGCAAAAACTCATCTATATTCCTTAAAATGACTAGCATGTCATAGATATTAAAAACTTAAATTCCAGGTTTCCAAGTTCATTGTGCAAAGGACCTTTCCCCTTCCACTCAGCTGCCCCCAGAACATGCCCATCTTGACCCTCAAGAGAATGTTCTTTCCCTTTTGTCGTAGCCCTGAACGAAGGCAGGGGTTGCTTAAGCAGTAACATAAGAGCATTTAGGAAAAAAACTCTACTAACTAGAGAACATCTTGTTTAGTACTTAACACTACACGATGAAGACTTCATCCTAGAGTTTTCTGGGTCTACTTTCTGCCCCATTTCCATCTGTTATTTGCCAGTGATACTGACAGCAACTCAGATGTCTAAGTGCTCATCCAGGGCTCCTAGATTACAGTCCGTCTGTTAGCCCATGAGTTTTGATCAGTCACTCACAGACATCATTTCTTTGATGCCTACAAAAGAGTTTCATGGGTTGATCATATGCAACATGCAAAGCAAGCTCCAGTTGTTTTTTTTTTTTAAAGGAAGTAAATTGCCCTATCTCTCCCTTCCAGTGGCATCTGGGGATTCATGTTCCCCAGTACTGTGTCACTATGACCCCTCCCGAAAATACTGTATCTAAATTATATTTCCTTTATGCCATGTTTACTTGTGTATAGATTTATAGATCTATACATTTATCTATAGATTATTATGTAGGATACACACACAGAGAACTGGAAGACTAGTCATGAAAATGTTTACCATGTGTTCAATGTGGTTATTTTTAGATGGTGGGATTCTGAATGATTTTTAAAGTTCATTTTGTATAACAGTATTTTCTAAATTTTCTACTTATCTCTTATACAACAAACTAAAAATCCTTTTAAAGTATAAATTAAATACCGAGTCTCTCATATGTTTCAAAGAAAGGTATAAAAATGAACAGAGAAATTAAGACAATTTCCCACATCAATTCACAACCTTGATATATTAGAAAGCCAGGTCAAAAGTAGTCTAGTCTTGGTTGAGTCCAACCACTTCCTGCTCTTTTCCTATCAGTGTATGTGTCTCTGAGTTCATCTAACTGTGCAATTCCACAGGTAACCACTAGTCACATGTGGTTCAGTTCAGTCGCTCAGTCGTGTCCGAATCTTCAGAGCGACCCCATGAATTGCAGCACGCCAGGCCTCCCTGTCCATCACCATCTCCCAGAGTTCACTCAGACTCATGTCCATCGAGTCGGTGATGCCATCCAGCCATCTCATCCTCTGGTGTCCCCTTTTCCTCCTGCCCCTAATCCCTCCCAGCATCAGAGTCTTTTCCAATGAGTCAACTCTTCGCATGAGGTGGCCAAAGTCACATGTGGTATTTAACTTTAAATTTTATTTAGAAAGTGAAAGTCACTCAGTCGTGTCTGACTCTTTGTGACCCCCATGGACTATACAGTCCATGGAATTCTCCAGGCCAGAATACTGGAGTGGGTAGCCATTCCCTTCTTCCCAACCCAGGGATTGAACCCAGGTCTTCTGCATTGCAGGCAGATTCTTTACCAGCTAAGCCACCAGGGAAGCCCTAAATTTTATTTAAACATACTTCAAATTAAATTCCTCAGTCACACAAGCTACATTTCAAGTTTTCAAGAGCCCCATGTGACTAATGGCTAACAATTGGATGGCAGAGAAATAGAAAATTCCATCACTGCAGAAAGATTTATTTGCACTGACCTAGCAGCTCAGCTGATAAGTGAACACAGTGTCCCCGTCAGCCATGAGCGAACCTGCAGAGCAAAGGCCTTCACACGTTCATGGGAAACAGGACAACAGGACTCTACTTACTCCTATTTCCGCCTCACACTGCATCTGGTTCACAGAGAATGACTAGGAGTGTCCTCAAGGGACTACATGACTAGTACAGGGTTGGGTCAAAGACCCCAATCGGAAGAGTCTCTGGGAGTCATATAACCTGAGTAAACAATGGGAGTTATGGATGTTGCAGTGGAAGCAGAGGGCAACAACCAATGCCAGAGGGCAAATGGTCTTCTGAGCGGTTTAGACACTTGTCAGAGGGGCACAACAGTGGATGCCCATCTCTACCCACGTCTGCACACGCAAACATTATTTTGCAAGCATCAGGAATAGCACACGGCACTGGCAATGCACTTAAGCACCAGACACATAAACATCTTCAGTGGTTGCTGCACCACACATTTAAGAAAAGTATAGCTCTCTGAGCTTAGAGGAGGCCACACTTTGAATTTAGTAACTGGAACTCTGCTTACTTTATATATCTTTAACTTGTCACTTAGATTCTTGCTTCACAAAATGTCACTGTGGGACCAGCAACATCAGCATCAACTGGAAACTTCTCAGAAATGCAGAATATCAAGCCCGACTCCAGACCTCCTGAGTCAGAAACTCACTTTAATAAGCTCCCCCAGGTGATCTGTGTGCATATTGAAGACTGAAGGTCACTGATTTCTCTCCTCACTCTACTTTCAATTTCTAGAATGTAATGGGGACAGATATTTCAACCAAACTTTGTGCACTATCCAGACTTGGAAAATACCATGGAGTTTAAGAAACACTTATTGATCATTGAAAACCTGAGAACTGGCTTTCAAAATAGAGAATCCAGTGCACTTTAAATGTGTTGTCAAAAATACACTTAAGAAATCACATAAGTATTTTTACTGTTTCCCTTTGATTTAAAATACAAAATGTAGAGATTATCACATAGTAATACTAGTAGACAAATAATAAGCCATGCAAGATTCCTTTGTTCCTTACATTGCTTTCTATGAGGGCAATCATTTTTAAAAGCTTTTATTGGATAGCTTGAACAGAATCATGCCCTAATTATAGTCTTCCTTTTATTTGCCACTGAGAGGAAATGCACCAGATGAAGCTGTTTGAGACTCTATGGTTTGTTCGGCTGTATTAAATGCTTCTAACTGCTGACTTTTATCGTTCTTAACAAGTCAAGACCAGACTGAATGTCTTTGAGGATAATTGTTTTTATTCATTTCCCTTCTGTACTGCTAAAATGGAGGCGGTATGTAAATTAGGGAAAGAGATTTGGATTCAGAACTGCCCCAGACCACTGCTAGTTCTCAGAAGGAGGCAAAGCCAAATCTCCAGTTAGATCACTGCATGGCTCTGTGATAAGGGGTCCTCCTGCAAAATGGACAGAATGTCTTCATTCTTTAAGGTGGCCTCCATGCCACTATTAACCTGACTTGTGCACAGAATCCACTTTTTTAAAAATCTGGGCTGATTATATCAATGCTCCCAACATGATGTTCTTACCCATGTCCTTGACAATGCAATCAATGACTAGGCTTGAAGTGATGAAGTGAAGTCACTCAGTCATGTCCGACTCTGTGACCCCATGGACTGTAGCCTACCAGGCTCCTCCTTCATGGGATTTTCCAGGCAAGAGTACTGGAGTGGGTTGCCATTTCCTTCTTCAGAGGATCTTCCCCACCTGGGGATCGAACCCAGGCCTCCTGCATTATAGGCAGATGCTTTACCTTCTGAGCCACCAGGGAAGCCAACGAGTAGGCTTATGTCATGGAAATTACTGAAGGCTGGGGCTCAGACTTTCTGGACCCTGGTCTCAATTCTACCATGTATGTGCCATGTGACTGTGGGATAAAGAAATAAAGCCATGGTTCTCAAACCAAAGTGATTCCTTCCCCCCTGAACATCTGGCAATGTCTGAAGACATATTTGATTGTCACAACTTGGAGGTGCTACTGGTATTCTAGTGCATAATGGTGCTAAAATCTACAATGCACAAGGTTGTCCCCACAACAAAGAACTATCTGGCTTAAAATACCAATAGTGCAAGGTAGAGAAACCCCAGACATAAAGAATCTATAATTGTGACCACCATTCAGCACTGATGCAGTCAAACAAAAACCACAGCTCACAAAAATGCCATAAACTTTGAACTACAGAATCCTCAAGTGGATAGACATGGATCCCCTGGTTCTTACTTCATGCTCAGGACTGTTTCAGGTTCTGCAGAAAAACACAAAAGTGTAAGGCATGGCCTTTTGCTTATTCCTTCAGAAACTGGAAATCAGAATAAAGCATCAAGGTCTAATAGGATAATTCCTCATTGATCCATTCCAGTAATTTTTTGCTGCCTCTAATAGGATAATTCCTCATTGATCCATTCCAGTAATTTTTTGCTGCCTCTCGACATGGTGCCCAGTCTAATTACAGGATGACTCCCCATCCCTCTGGGATGCCACTTTTCATTCTCATTCACTTCCTTGTTCTGAAGAAACAGCAATTTCCCACTGAATGGTTATTAGCCTTTTTCCCTTTAAGAGACTAAGAAGGAAGAAAAGCCCACAGGATAATTTTAAAAGTTGTTGCTCCAGTTTTTCTCCAACTTTAGAAATCTCTGTTGGCTTTTAATTAAGAACTTGCATTTAGACTGTGAGATGAACCAGATTTGAAGGACTGTTTTTTTCTCTCCTATAATGAAATGGCTCTCGTTTCCCTAGGAGGGGTTTTCCCCAGATTCTCATTGTTCTACTAAAGATGATTTACATGGGCATCTGTGGAGATAGCTGACTCTCTGACTGGAGACAGGGGCCAGGGTAGACACATGATGGCTTCCCTCTGAGAAACTAGGAAATAAACACCCTGGGGATGCTGAGCTGAAATCCTCACAAACTCCAGTGTGGAATGGCTTGGAGGTGGGGTCAGTCAGAGTCCCAAAGAGTGGCAGCAGGGGCTCTATGATATAAGTTCCAGAAATCTGCCATGAATGTGACTGAATCCGGCAGCTGTCTCAGACACCTACAATGCCATGTCAGCCTACTTCTTCTCCTCATTCAGCCTTGAGGATCAGGCATATTCAGAAGGACTCAACTGCTACAATTAGCCACACACCCAATTCTTGGGCACCCATGTGTCCAGGCTTTTAGATCCAAATTCTTTTCTCTGAGCCATTTGGCTAAGTATCAAGGTAAAATGATGATTTCCTTTATAGAATTTAATAGAAGGAAGTACTGAATTATGAGGACAAGATATCTGAATATCCCTAAAATATCTCCCTCAAAGCTATTTATTAATTACAAAAGGAAAAGAGTGGATAAACCTGACAGACATTACTTTAACGAAGTGCTCAAGGTCAGCATCACCAATAATTAGACACATCAATATCTTATGCCCTTCCTATGATGAACCGGGAAGGGCACTGCCTCCTTCCAGTGGTATTCCTGACCACAAGTATTTAACTTCAGTCTACGCAAGAGTAAATCATCAGACAAACTCAAACTCAAGGAGCTTCTATGAAATAATCAATACTCTTCAAAAGTGTCAAGTTCGTGGAAGACAAAGGAAGACTGAGGAACTCTCACAGATCAGAGGAGACAAGGAAACTATGACTACTTCTAAACACAACGTGGAATCCAGGACAGGATCCCAGACCAGAGAAAAAGGACATTGTGGGAAGGTAGTGAAACATAAGCAAGGTCTGTAGATAAGCTAAGAGCTTTGTATCGTACCACTGTTACTCTCCTGGTTTTCTTAACTGTCCTATGGTTATAGGATTATAATGTTAATACTAAGAGAGGCAGCATGAAGGTATACAAGAACTCTGTACTATTCTTGCAGCTTTCTCTAAGTATAAAATTATTTCAAAACAAAAATTTTTAAGTAATAGAAAACTGCCTACAAATAATCTTGGATCAATATAAGCCAAGGAGAGGCATAAGTTGATGGCCTGCTTTATTAACTGACTCAGCGGCATGAATTTGAGCACACTCCTGGAGATAGCAGAGGACACAGGAGCCTAGAGTGCTGCAGTCCATGCAGTCACAAAAAGTTGCATGCAACTTAGTGACTGAGCAACAACAGCAAACAAATCAGACTTTCTAGAAAGGTAGGAAATAACAATAATGTGTGTGTGTGTGTATACATATATATATATAGTCAAGAATGAGACTTATCCATGCTGGCGTAACCAAAACTGATGCAGAAATGTACTTCTAAGTCCGAACACTGAGATTTAAAAATTTTATCTCAGAATGAAACAGCCCACTGAGAAACTCTCCTTCTAAATCCAAGTAGGTTTTGCTTTTTTTTTTTTTTTTTTCTCAAATAAGCCCTTTGCATCTATGATCACAAACTAATGCAGAAAAATCTTAGATAAGGCAAAGCCCAGAGAAGGGTCCAGTGTCCTACAGGCTTCAGGAAGGCTCCCACATTCTGACTACCCAATATCTCACGACTGCCAAGACACATACCCACCCTGTCTAGATCAGTGTTTAGATACGCTTACAAACAGTGTTCTTGTTGGAAGTTCAGTTCAGGTCAGTCGCTCAGTTGTGTCTGACTCTTTGTGACCCCATGAATCGCAGCACGCCAGGCCTCCCTGTCCATCACCAACTCCCGGAGTTCACCCAAACCCATGTCCATCAAGTCGGTGACTCCATCCAACCACCTCATCCTCTGTCATCCCCTTCTCCTCCTGCCCTCAATCTTTCCCAGCATCAGGGTCTTTTCAAATGAGTCAGCTCTTCGCATCAGGTGGCCAAAGTACTGGAGTTTCAGCTTCAACGTCAGTCCTTCCAATGAACACCCAGGACTGATCTCCTTTAGGATGGACTGGTTGGATCTCTTTGCAGTCCATGGGACTCTCAGGAGTCTTCTCCAACACCACAGTTCAAAAACATCAATTCTTCGGCACTCAGCTTTCTCTATAGTCCAACTCTCACATCCATACATGACCACTGGAAAAACCATAGCCTTGACTAGACGGACCTTTGTTGGCAAAGTAATGTCTCTGCTTTTGAATATGCTATCTAGGTTGGTCATAACTTTCCTTCCAAGGAGTAAGCATCTTTTAATTTCATGGCTGCAATCACCATCTACAGTGATTTTGGAGCTCAGAAAAATAAAGTCAGCCACTGTTTCCACTGTTTCCCCATCTGTTTGCTATGAAGTGATGGGACTGGATGCCATGATCTTAGTTTTCTGAATGTTGAGCTTTAAGCCAACTTTTTCACTCTCCTTTTCACTTTCATCAAGAGGCTCTTTAGTTCTTCACTTTCTGCCATTAGGGTGGTGTCATCTGCGTATCTGAGGTTATTGATATTTCTCCCAGCAATCTTGATTCCAGCTTGTGCTTCCTCCAGCCCAGCGTTTCTCATGATGTACTCTGCATATAAGTTAAATAAGCAGGATGACAATATACATCCTTGACATACTCCTTTTCCTATTTGGAACCAGTCTGTTGTTCCATGTCCCGTTCTAACTGTAGCTCCCTGACCTGCATACAGGTTTCTCAAGAGGCAGGTCAGGTGGTCTGGTATGCCCATCTCTTGAAGAATTTTCCACAGTTTATTGTGATCCACACAGTCAAAGGCTTTGGCATAGTCAATATTCCCAATATCATAGTTATCAGGGAAACACAAATTAAAACCCATTAAAGCTGAGATACTTTAATGGGTATCTCATACCCATACAGCTAAGATTAGGAAGACTGAATCCCAAGTTAACAACTAAAACCATAGTAGGTAGAACAAAGAAAAGCCATAAGCAATCACAACTAAGATATCAAACCATATATTGAGTAATTACTTTACATGCCAGATACTGTTCTAAGCCCCTCTACATATATTACCTCAATTCATCCCCAAAATAACCCTCTTTGATGGGTCTTATTAACAGACCCACATTACAGATGAGGAAACTAAAGCCAGGAAATATAATGCCTCCCATACCCAGTATATTTCTTGTCAGGTATATTGAATTTAATTACATATAATAAAATCCAATCTTTAAAGGTACATAACAATATAAACTATAAACCCAACTCTCAAAAAGTTCCCTCAGCCCCTTTTGCAGTTGACCCCTCTCCCACTCTAGACTCTGGCAACAACTGGTCCACTTTCTTTTCTTACACTTTTGCCTCTACTCAGACGGTAAAGCGTCTGCCTACAATGAGGGAGACCTGGGTTCAATTCCTGGGTTGGGAAGATCTTCTGGAGAAGGAAATGGCACCCCACTCCAGTATTCTTGCCTGGAAAATCCTATGGATGGAGGAGCCTGGTAGGCTACAATCCATGGGGTCACAAAGAGTAGGACACAACTGAGCAAATTCACTCACTCATTCACTCATAATGTTACACAATGAAATAATACAATATGGAAATTTTTATTATCTGACTCCTTTTACTTAGCATAAAGCTTTTGAGATTTATAGAGGTTGTTGCATTTATTAGTTGCTCATTTCTTTAAATTACTAAGTACTATTCCATTGTATGAATTAATTACCATTTTCTTATATAGTTTATGTCCCGCTGGTGGACAATTGAGTCATTTTCAATTTGAGGTTACAATGAATGACACTGCTATCAACATTTGCATATATGTCTTTTTGTGGACATATGTATATGCTTTAATTCCACTTGCCTATATACCTACCCTAAGAGTGAGACTGCTAGGTCTTATGGTAATTGTATGTGTGACTATAAGAAACTGAGGCTACAATGCCGTACTGAATGAAGGGATGCAATGGAGGCAGGCCCAAGCCACTGCCGTGGCCATGTAGCGCTCACCCGCCAGAAGAATACGACAAAGCTGAGTGACAGGGTTAAGGGAAAGCGCCGAGATGCCGGCTTTCTGCTGCCACTGGCAAGCAGAGGGACTCAGAGATCATGTAGCAGAAGCAGAAAAAGGCAAACGGGAAGGAAGAACCCAAGTTGTGGCTTCATGTCCAGCCCTCTTGCCCTCTACCTGTGTGCCTGGAGCCAGTCCCACCACGTGGGTGTTTTCTCCTGGAGAGCTCACAGATCCCAGCATCTATGGCAGCCTCTTTGCCCTGAGTCTGCAGGGGTCCCTTTTGTGCTTTCTTCACCTCAGGTACCCTCTCTCTCCGTGGGTCACTCCTGGGGGTGACCCCTCCTCAGTGATTTTTATCCTTGTGGGGCTCACCCCAAAGTATTAAAAGTAGCTTTGTAACGCAAAAAGAAACTGACACATTCTTTTCCAAAAGGCCATACTTTTTCACATTCAGCAATATATGAGATCTCCAGTTTTTCTACATCCATGTCAGCACTTGGGACTCAGTCTTCCTAATCTTAGCTATATGGATGTGAGATACCCATTTAAGTATCTCAACTTTAATGGGTTTTAATTTGTGTTTCCCTGATAACCATGATATTGGGCATATTTTTGTGTGTTTATTCACCATTCATATATTTTCCCTGGTGAATCATGTCAATTTTTTTATCAACTAGTTTGTCACCTTATTATTGAATTGGAAGAGTTCTTTATATATTCTGGATACAAATATGTTTTGGAAATATTTTCTTCCGCTTTATGACTAATCTCTTCACTGAAGGTATCTTTCAAAGAATAGAATTTTTAAATTTGAACAAGTCTGCTTATCAATGTTCTTTTATGTTTCATGTTTTTTTGTGTTCTACCTAAGATATCTTTATTTAACCCAAGGTCGCCAAAATCTTCCCTTAAATTTTCTTCTAAGTATTTTAAAGCTTTAACTCTGGTTTTTAACTCTATGTCTCAGTTAATTTTTATGGCTGGTGTAAATACTTTGGCCACCTCATGTGAAGAGTTGACTCATTGGAAAAGACTCTGATGCTGGGAGGGATTGGGGGCAAGAGGAGAAGGGGACGACAGAGGATGAGATGGCTGGATGGCATCACTGACTCGATGGACATGAGTCTGAGTGAACTCTGGGAATTGGTGATGGACAGGGAGGCCTGGCGTGCTGCAATTCATGGGGTCGCAAAGAGTTGGACACGACTGAGCGACTGATCTGATCTGAAGATCTTCACAACCCAGATAATCACGATGGTGTGATCACTCACCTAGAGCCAGACATCCTGGAATGTGAAGTCAAGTGGGCCTTAGAAAGCATCACTATGAATAAAGCTAATGCAGGTGATGGAATTCCAGTTAAGCTATTCCAAATCCTGAAAGATGATGCTGTGAAAGTGTTGCACTCAATTTGCCAGCAAATTTGGAAAACTCAGCAGTGGCCACAGGACTGGAAAAGGTCAGTTTTCATTCCAATCCCAAAGAAAGGCAATGCCAAAGAATGCTCAAACTACCGCACAATTGCACTCATCTCACACGCTAGTAAAGTAATGCTCAAAATTCTCGAAACCCGGCTTTAGCAATACGTGAATTGTGAACTTCCAGGTCCTCAAGCTGGTTTTAGAAAAGGCAGAGGAACCAGAGATCAAATTGCCAACATCCGCTGGATCATCAAAAAAGCAAGAGAGTTCCAGAAAAACATCTATTTCTGCTTTATTTTTGACTATGCCAAACAAAGCCTTTGACTGTGTGGATCACAATGAACTGTGGAAAATTCAGAAAGAGATGGGAATACCAGACCCCCTGACCTGCCTCTTGAGAAACCTGTAGGCAGGTCAGGAAGCAACAGTTAGAACTGGACATGGAACAACAGACTGGTTGTGAATAGGAAAAGGAGTACATCAAGGCTGTATATTGTCACTCTGCTTATTTAACTTATATGCAGAGTACATCATGAGAAACGCTGGGCTGGAAGAAGCACAAGCTGGAATCAAGATTGCTGGGAGAAATATCAATAACCTAAGATACTCAGATGACACCACCCTTATGGCAGAAAGTGAAGAGGAACTAAAAAGCCTCTTGATGAAAGTGAAACAGGAGAGTGAAAAAGTTGGCCTAAAGCTCAACATTCAGAAAACTAAGATCATGGCATCTGGTCCCATCACTTCATGGGAAATAGATGGGGAAACAGTGGAAACAGTGTCAGACTTTTTATTTTGGGGGGCTCCAAAATCACTGTAGATGGTGACTGCAGCCATGAAATCAAAAGATGCTTACTCCTTGGAAGGAAAGTTATGTCCAACCTAGATAGCATATTCAAAAGCAGAGATATTATTTTTCCAACAAAGGTCCATCTAGTCAAGGCTATGGTTTTTCCAGTGGTCTTGTATGGATGTGAGAGTTGCACTGTGAAGAAAGCTGAACACAGAAGAATTGATGCTTTTGAACTGTGGTCCTGGAGAAGACTGCTCCAAGTCCCTTGGACTGCAAGGAGATCCAACCAGTCCATCCTAAAGGAGACCAGTCTTGGGTGTTCATTGGAAGCACTGATGCTAAAGCTGAAACTCCAATACTTTGGCCACCTCATGCAAAGAGTTGACTCATTTGAAAAGACCCTGATGCTGGGAGGGATTGGGGGCAGGAGGAGAAGGGGACGACAGAGGATGCAATGGTTGGATGGCGTCACCAACTCTATGCACATGAGTTTGGGTGAACTCCAGGAGTTGGTGATGGACAGGGAGGCCTGGCATGCTGTGATTCATGGGGTCACAAAGAGTCAGACACAACTGAGTGACTGAACTGAAGGCAATAGTTGAGGTTCCTTTTTTGTTATATGGCTATCCAGTTATTGTTGAAAAGACTGTCCTTTCCCCCATTTCATTATCTTTAAGTATTTTATTTTTATACTATTGTAAGTGAATTGTGAATTTCAATTTCCAATTGTTTAAAGCTTATGTAGACAAAACTTCAGTTTGGAAAATAGACAAAGCCTACCAAAAAAGCACTAGCCTTTTTTTTTTTTTAAAGCAATTTTAGCAAAACTCTAGTCTGTTTTCCAAACTTCAACTAATCCTTTTTAAATTCATTAGAATTTTTAATTGTAAAAGTAATACATGTTAATCATGACAGGTCAAAAATAGCAAAACTGAATAAAGAAAATATTCATAATCTTTCTCCATCTCACCCTTAATCCTCCTCTGAAGTAACTAGCTGTTAACATATGTTTCTTATGCTTCCACAATTCAAGCAAATAGTTTTCAGTGCCTGGGTGTGGGGGTCTGATGTTGTCAATAGTAAGAGAAAATGCCAAATTAACTTTTAAATCTGCCCTGTAAATAAACCTGAATTTCTTAAAATTTCCTCTATTAAAAACTACAAACATATTGCAATATAACCAAAATACAGAATAACCACTAAATAATAGAATGCACAGTACAAATATGATGAAACCATCCAGATACTATTTATATAACAACTTCAGCTCTCTAATCACTGTAAAGACTTAGAGCAAAAAGTACTTTCTGACCCAATTTAGCATTCAGCATTTTGTTCTTTGGACAGCCAGTCTCTCAAACATTAGTTTTTGCTCATGGCTTATACAACCACTCTTATAAATTTGCTTCTTTCAAGCCCATAGGAGACTAGAGGCAGCAAATTAAAGGTCAGGAAAGAAAATATAGAGAGCAAGAGCAAAAATAAGAGTAATATCGAAAACAGCTAAAGAGAACAAGTATAATCACTCTAAGTCATTTTACTCCGAAACCAGTTGACATATATCAATTCATAATGACTACATTCACCAGTTTGGAAATGGAAGGGACCTTGAAATTTATCTAATTCAATGTGCTTATTGACAGTGAAGTAAATCAAGACCTAAAGAGATTAATTGACATGTTGCTCAACTGAGGTGGTCTGTCTCTCTCACTCTTTTACACCCTCCTCCCCCAACACACACCTACTTACTGATTAAGGTGGATTGAGAACCTTAGTCCTACTTCACTACTCTAGCAATTAAGTTTGAAATGACCCATAGAAGATTATCTTTTTTGGAGTATGTTTCTGTATCTTAAACAAGGAATCTGATTATTTATTTTTGAAAAAGAAGCCTCCAATTTGGGCAAAATTTTAAATAGCTTTGTGTTTATCAAGAAAGACATAGGGGAGTGGTCCTAAGATGGCAGGGGAATATGACAGGGAGACCACTTTGTCCCCCACAAATTCATCAAAAGAACATTTGAACACTGAGAAAAATTCACAAAACAACTTCTGAATGCTGGCAGAGGACATCAGGCACCCAGAAAAGCAGCCCATTGTCTTCGAAAGGAGGTAGAAAAAAATATAAAAGATAAAAAGAGAGACAAAGAGGTAGGGACGGAGCTCCATCCCAGGAAGGGAGTCTTAAAAAGGAGAGAAGTTTCCAAACACCAGGAAACACTCTCACTGCCAAGTCTGTGGCGAGCCTTAGAACCACAGAGGGCAACATCCAGGAGGAAAAATTAATAAATAATTAAAACCCACAGATTACGTGCCCAACAGTAACTCCCCCAGTGGAGAAGCAGCACAGACGCCTGCATCCACCACTAGCAAGGCGGGGCTGGGCAGGGAGGCATGGGCTGCATTGCTTAGAGTAAGGACCGGGCCTGAATGCCCTGAGGGCAATCTGAGGAAACTAACTTGGGCTAGCAAACCAGTCTGTGGGATAACTACCACGCTAAAAGCCCTAACCTAAGGCACCACCAGGCCCACTCACAGAACAAAGGACTGAGCAGAGCTAGCCGGCTGCAGGCCGGCCCATTCCCCTCCATAGACAGACAGGCGAGGGCAGCCAGAACCAGAAGGGGGCAATCGCGGCCCCAGAGAGGCATTATCTACCAAACTGCAAGCAGGCTTCGTTGCTAACCAAGACTTCTTGGGATTCTGGATGGTCAACATTCGCCTGAGAAGCTGTGCCGGTTGTATACCCAGAAAACAAAGCAGCAGGAACGGGGGAGGCAATAAATCACAGCAACCATGCTTGCCAAACACCTGGTCACCTGAGCTGCTCGGATCTGGGAAGGGCACAAAACGCAGGCCCAACCAACTCTGCACCTCTGAGGACTACCCAAGTACCTAAACCTGTGCGGCTTAGACCTGGGAGGTGCATGCCGCGCAGGGCTGGCCTCAGACGGTTTCCGGGAGAGCAACCTAGAGCCTAAGCAGTGTTATTTGTTTGCACCGTCCCTCCCTCCCCACAGCGCAACTGAACAAGTGAGCCTAATAAAGTGTCCGCCACCATCCCCTTGTGCCAGGGTGGAAATTAGACACTGAAAAGACCAGCAAACAGAAGAAGCTAAAACAGAGGGACCCTCCTTGGAAATGACAGGTGCAATAGATTAAAACCCTGTAGTTAGTACCAACTACATAGGAAGGGGCCTATAGATCTTGAGAAATATAAGCCAGATCAAGGAACTATCTGAAAATGAACTGACCCCACACTGCCCACAACAACACCAGAGAAAGTCCTAGATATATTTTTACTATTTTTACTATCATTCTTTAATTTTTTTTAATTTTAAGTCCTCTATTACTCCTTTAATTTTCATTTTTATACCTACTATTACTTTGCAAAAAAAAAGAGACCCTATACTTCATATATATATATATATATATATATATATATATATATATATATTATAATTTTTGTGACTTTTTCCCCTCTTTTTCTTTAATATTGTATTTTTGAAAATCCAACCTCTACTCTAGATTTTTGATCTTTGCTTTTTGGTTTTTAGTATCAATTTTGTACCTTTAAGAACCCAATCTTCAGTATCCATTTTTACTTTGGAGAGAGATTACTGGCTTGACTGCTCTCTCCCACTTTGGACTCTCCTTTTTCTCCACCAGGTCGCTTCTATCTCCTCCCTCCCCCTTCTCTTCTCTGTATAACTCTGTGAACACCTCTGAGCGGTCCAGACTGTAGAGCGCACATAAGGAAGTGATTACTCGCTAGCTTGCTCTCTCCTCTTTTGATTCCACCTCATCTCATCCTGATCACCTCTATCTCCTTCCTCCCTCTTCTCTTCTCTATGTAACTGTGAACCTCTCTGGGTGTCCCTCACTGTGGAGAAACTTTTCCTCTTTAACCTAGATGTTTTATCAGTGGTGCTGTATAGATGGGGAACTCTTGAGGCCACTGTAAAAATAAGACTGAAAACCAGAAGCAGGAGGCTTAAGTCCAAATCCTGAGAACACCAGAGAACTCCTGACTCTGGGGAATATTAATCAACAGGAGCTCATCAAATGCTTCCATACCTACACTGAAACCAAGCACCACCCAAGAGCCAACAAGTCCAGAGCAAGACATACCACGCAAATTCTCCAGCAACACAGGAACATAGCCCTGAGCTTCAATATACAGGCTGCCCAAAGTCACTCCAAACCCACTGACAAATCATAACTTGTTACCAGACACTTCATTGCACTCCAGAGAGAAGAAGTCCAGGCCCACCCACCAGAACACCGACACAAGCTTCCCTAACGAGGAAACCTTGACAAGCCACCTATACAACCCCACCCACAGTGAGGAAACTCCACAAGAAAGAGAACTCCACAAACTGCCAGAATACAGAAAGGCCACCCCAAACACAGCAATATAAACAAGATGAAGAAACAGAGGAATACCCAGCAGGTAAAGGAACAGGATAAATGCCCACCAAACCAAACAAAAGAGGAAGAGATAGGGAATCTACCTGATAATGAATTCCGAAAAATGATAGTGAAAATTATACAAAATCTTGAAAACAAAAATGGAATCACAGATAAATAGCCTGGAGACAAGGATTGAGAAGATGCAAGAAAGGTTTAACAAGGACCTAGAAGAAATAAAAAAGAGTCAATATATAATGAATAATGCAATAAATGATATAAAAACACTCTGGAGGGAACAAATAGTAGAAAAACGGAGGCAGAAGATAGGATTAGTGAGGTAGAAGATAGAATGGTAAAAATAAATGAAGCAGACAGGAAAAAAGAAACGAATTAAAAGAAATGAGGACAATCTCAGAGACTTCTGGGACAATGTTAAAGGCCCCAACATTTGAATCATAGGAGTCCCAGAAGAAGAAGACAAAAAGAAAGACCATGAGAAAATACTTGAGGAGATAATAGTTGAAAATTTCCCTAAAATGGGGAAAGAAATTATCACCCAAGTCTGAGAAAACCAGAGTCCCAAACAAGATAAACCCAAGGTGAAACACCCCACGACACATATTAATCAAATTAACAAAGATCAAACACAAAGAACAAATATTAAAAGCATCAAGGGAAAAACAACAAATAACACACAAGGGAATTCCCATAAGGATAACAGCTGATCTTTCAATAGAAACTCTTCTGGCCAGGAGGGAATGGCAGGACATACTTAAAGTGATGAAAGAAAATAACCTACAGCCCAGATTACTGTACCCACAAGGATCTCATTCAAATATGAAGGAGAAATCAAAAGCTTTACAGACAAGCAAAAACTGAGAGAATTCAACACCACCAAATCAGCTCTCCAACAAATGCTAAAGGATCTTCTATATACAGGAAACACAAAAAGGGTGTATAAACTCAAACCCAAAACAATAAAGTAAATGGCAACGGGATCATACTTATCAATAGTTACCTTAAATGTAAATGGGCTGAATGCCCCAACCAAAAGACAAAGACTGGTTTAATGGATACAAAAACAAGACCCCTATATATGTTGTCTAGAAGAGACACACCTCAAAACCAGGGACACATACAGACTAAAAGTGAAGGGCTGAAAAAAGATAGTCCACGCAAATAGAGACCAAAAGAAAGCAGGAGTAGCAATACTCATATCAGATAAAATAGACTTTAAAATAAAGGCTGTGAAAAGAGACAAGGACACTACATAACCATCAAAGGGTCAATCCAAGAAGAAGATATAACAATTATAAATATATATGCACCCAACATAGGAGCACCGCAATATGTAAGACAAATGCTAACAAGTCTGAAAGGGGAAATTAACAATAACAGAGTAATAGTGGGAGAATTTAATACCCCACTCACACCTATGGATAGATCAACTAAACAGAAAATTAACAAGGAAACACAAACTTTAAATGATACAATAGACCAGTTAGACCTAATTGATATCTATAAGACATTTCACCCCAAAACAATGAATTTCACCTTTTTCTCAAGAGCACACAGAACCTTCTCCAAGATAGATCACATCCTGGGCCATAAATCTAGCCTTGGTAATTTCAAAAAAATTTAAATCTTTCCAAGCATCTTTTCTGACCACAATGCAATAAGAGTAGATCTCAATTACAGGAGAAAAACTATTAAAAATTCCAACATATGGAGGCTGAACAACATGCTGAGTAACCAACAAATCACAGAAGAAATAAAAAAAGAAATCAAAATATGCATAAAAATGAATAAAAATGAAAACACAACAACCCAAAACCTGTGGGACACTGTAAAAGCAGTGCTAAGGGGAAGGTTCATAGCAATACAGGCATACCTCAAGAAACAAGAAAAAAGTCAAATAAATAACCTAACTCTACACCAAAGCAACCAGAAAAGAAATGAAGAACCCCAGGGTTAGTAGAAGGAAAGAAATCTTAAAAATTAGGGCAGAAATAAATGCAAGAGAAACAAAGGATACCATAGCAAAGATCAACGAAGCCAAAAGCTGGTTCTTTGAAAGGATAAATAAAATTGACAAACCATTAGCCAGACTCATCAAGAAACAAAGGGAGAAAAATCAAATCAATAAAGTTAGAAATGAAAATGGAGAGATCACAACAGACAACACAGAAATATAAAGGATCATAAGAGACTACTGTCAGCAATTATATGCCAATAAAATGGACAACTTGGAAGAAATGGACAAATTCTTAGAAAAGTACAACTTTCCAAAACTGAACCAGGAAGAAATTGAAAATCTTAACAGACCTATCACAAGCATGGAAATAGAAACTGTAATCAGAAATCTTCCAGCAAACAAAGGCACAGGTCCAGACGGCTTCACAGCTGAATTCTATCAAAAATTTAGAGAAGAGCTAACACCTATCCTACTCAAACTCTTCCAGAAAATTGAAGAAGAAGGTAAACTTTCAAACTCATTCTATGAGGCTACCATCACCCTAATACCAAAACCTGACAAAGATGCCACAAAAAAAGAAAACTACAGGCCAATATCGCTGATGAACATAGATGCAGAAATCCTCAACAAAATTCTAGCAATCAGAATCCAACAGCACATTAAAAAGATCATACATCATGACCAAGTGGGCTTTATCCCAGGGATAAAAGGATTCTTCAATATCCACAAATCAATCAATGTAATACACCACATTAACAAATTGAAAAATAAAAGCCATATGATTATCTCAGTAGATGCAGAGAAAGCCTTAGACAAAATTCAACATCCATTTATGATAAAAACTCTCCAGAAAGCAGGAATAGAAGGAACATACCTCAACATAATAAAAGCTATATATGACAAGCCCACAGCAAACATTATCCTCAATGGTGAAAAATTGAAAGCATTTCCCCTAAATTCAGGAACAAGACAACGGTGCCCACTCTCACCACTACTATTCAACATAGTTTTGGAAGTTTTGGCCACAGCAATCAGAGCAGAAAAAGAAATAAAAGGAATCCAAATTGGAAAAGAAGAAGTAAAACTCTCACTGTTTGCAGATGACATGATCCTCTACATAGAAAACCCTAAAGACTCCACCAGAAAATTACTAGAGCTAATCAATGAATATAGTAAAGTTGCAGGATATAAAATCAACACACAGAAATCCCTTGCATTCCTGTACACTAATAATGAGAAAATAGAAAGAGAAATTAAGGAAACAATTCCATTCACCATCACAAGGAAATTAATAAAATACTTAGGACTATATCTACCTAAAGAAACAAAAGACCTATATATAGAAAACTACAGAACACTAGTGAAAGAAATCGGAGAGGACACTAATAGATGGAGAAATGTACCATGTTCATGGATCAGAAGAATCAATATAATGAAAATGAGTATACTACCCAAAGCAATCTATAGATTCAATGCAATCCCTATCAAGCTACCAATGGTATTTTTCACAGAGCTAGAACAAATAATTTCACAATTTGTATGGAAATACAAAAAAACTCGAATAGCCAAAGCAATCTTGAGAAAGAAGAATGGAACTGGAGGAATCAACCTGCCTGACTTCAGACTCTACTACAAAGCCACAGTCATCAAGACAGTATGGTACTGGCACAAAGACAGAAATATAGATCAATGGAACAAAATAGAAAGCCCAAAGATAAATCCACACACCTATGGACACCTTATCTTTGACAAAGGAGGCAAGAATATACAATGGAGAAAAGACAATCTCTTTAACAAGTGGTACTGAGAAAACTAATCAACCACTTGTAAAAGTGGTTGTAAAAGAATGAAACTAGAACATTTTCTAACACCACACACAAAAATAAACTCAAAATGGATTAAAGATCTAAACATAAGACCAGAAACTATAAAACTCCTAGAGGAAAACATAGGCAAAACACTCTCTGACATAAATCACAGCAGGATCCTCTATGATCCACTTCCTAGAATATTGGAAATAAAAGCAAAAATAAACAAATGGGACCCAATTAAACTTAAAAGCTTCTGCACAACAAAGGAAACTATAAGCAAGGTGAAAAGACAGCCTTCAGAATGGGAGAAAATAATAGCAAATGAAGCAACTGACAAAGAATTAATCTCAAAAATATACAAGCAACTCCTGCAGCTCAATTCCAGAAAAATAAACGACCCAATCAAAAAATGGGCCAAAGAACTAAATAGACATTTCTCCAAAGAAGACATGCAGATGGCTAACAAACACATGAAAGATGCTCAACATCACTCATTATCAGAGAAATGCAAATGAAAACCACTATGAGGTACCATTTCACACCAGTCAGAATGGCTGCAATCCAAAAGTCTACAAGCAATAAATGCTGGAGAGGGTGTGGAGAAAAGGGAACCCTCTTACACTGTTGGTGGGAATGCAAACTAGTATAGCCACTATGGAGAACAGTGTGGAGATTCCTTAAAAAACTGGAAATAGAACTGCCATATGACCCAGCAATCCCACTGCTGGGCATACACACTGAGGAAACCAGAATTGAAAGAGACATGTGTACCCCAATGTTCATCACAGCACTGTTTATAATAGCCCAGACATGGAAGCAACCTGTCCATCAGCAGATGAATGGGTAAGAAAACTGTGGTACATATACACAATGGAGTATTAGTCAGCCATTAAAAAGAATAGATTTGAATCAGTTCTAATGAGGTGGATGAAACCAGAGCCTATTATACAGAGTGAAGTAAGCCAGAAAGAAAAACACCAATACAGTATACTAATGCATATATATGGAATTTAGAAAGATGGCAATGGTAACCCTGTATGCGAGACAGCAGAAGAGACACAGATGTATAGAACAGTCTTACGGACTCTGTAGGAGACCGCAAGGGTGGGATGCTTTGGGAGAATGGCATTGTATAATATCATGTGTAATATGATATGTGAAATGAATCCCCCAGTCCAGGTTTGATGCATGATACAGGATGCTTAGGGCTGGTGCACTGGGATGACCCAGAGGGATGGTATGGGGTGGGAGGTGGGAGGGGGGTTCAGGATGGGAAACACGTGAACACCTATGGCAGATTCATGTTGATGTATGGCAAAACCAGGGAGAAGGCAATGGCACCCCACTCCAGTACTGTTGCCCGGAAAATCCCATGGATGGAGGAGCCTGGTAGGCTGCAGTCCATGGGGTCGCTAAGAGTCAGACACGACTGAGCGACTTCACTTTCACTTTCCACTTTCATGCATTGGAGAAGGAAATGGCAACCCACTCCAGTGTTCTTGCCTGGAGAATCCCATGGATGGAGAAGCCTGGTAGGCTGCAGCCCATTGGGTTGCACAGAGTCGGACACGACTGAAGCGACTTAGCAGCAGCATGGCAAAACCAATACAATATTGTAAAGTAATTAGCCTCCAATTAAAATAAATAAATTTATATTTTAAAAAAAGAAAGTCATATTGTTGAACATCTCATTTTGCAGCAGAGTTATATAAATTACAAATGATGGTGTGTTTATGCCTATGCACAACTACATATGTCTGTGTATTTGTGTATGTGTGTTAGGAAGCACCCAAATTATTCAAGCTCTCAACAATCATTTTGTGCATCTTTGCCCAAATCCACATTACAAACATCTCACAGATAGCCTGAAATCATCCATTGTGGAAATATTTACACCACAAAAATCAGATTTTGCTACAAATCAGAACTTTTTTCCCAGAAAGCTGGTTGTGAACCATTTATCAATATACTACTTGATAAAACTATACATATATTCCTTGAAAGAAAATGTAGCCTTGACAACTACATGTCAAGTTTTTGAAAGCATGCAAGGTAAAGATTCTATTTTCAGTTGTTTACTGTTGATGCTTTAAGAACTTCATTTGTTTTCACAGACATTTAAATTGGTTGGTTATTTTCAGTTTTGGGAAGAAATCAAGGCCTTTTTCTATTATTGGCATCTTACTAAATAGTTAATAAGATAAGTAGGAAGAGGAAAAATATGTATTAGCTGTTCAGATTTGCCAAGCAGTACTTCAGTATGACGTGAGCAGAAAACCAAGGTCCTAGTTCCATGGCTTGCTGTGTGATGAGGCGCACAGCATATGACAGCCATATCTCATATTCCATGCGCAGTCCTAAAGAGCTGGAAAACAATTTTTAATGTTTTTTTTTTTATTAACTCGAGAGGTCTCGTGCTATAGAAACAGAGTAAAAATATAGTACCACATGACAAGAGCTCAGAAGTTTCAGACCTAACTTCATGAAGTATATATAATATTTACAAGTCCTATATATATTATTGCCAATTACTTTTGCTCTTACAAAACCCTTCTTAAATAAATGTGGTTCTCTTGTGAGTGACTTCAGTCAGATTTTTCATGGTTAAAAGGGGGCTCTTTGACATAGTGACCAAAAGCATTGCTGGGGTATTATATGTGATAATCAGATAGTTCCCCCAGCTCTCATATATCCACTTTATAAAATGGAATACAAGTCTTACTAAATCTTTATTAAAAGAGACCAAAGGTCAGTTGGCATAATACCAGTGAGAGTTTTAAAACTGATAATATAAAGTGGTTTGGTTTTAAAAACACCCAGACTATGTATGCAGGCACTACTCTTTTCTGAAAACAGCTTTATCAAGATGTAGTTCACATAGTATATGTACACGTCATTCATTTCAAGTGTACAATTCCATAGCTTTTAGTTATTCACAGAGTTGTGTACTCATCACCACACTTAGCCTTAGAACATTTTTCATTACCCTCTCAAAACACTCTGCTCCTTAGTGATCACCTTCTGGTCCTCTAATCCCACTCCTAGATGGGGCGACCACTAATTAACTTTCTTATTCTATACCTGTTCCTGTGCTGCTGCTAAGTCGCTTCAGTCATGTCCGACTCTGTGCTTAGTCTGTATATTTAATATAAGTGGAATCACACAATAGGTGGTGCACTGTGATTGGCTTCTTTCATTTAGCACAAGATTTTCAAGGTTCATCCATGGTGTAGCATGTATCAGTGCTAAATTTCTTTATACAGAAGAAGAGTATTCCATTTTATGGATATATCATGTTTTGTCTATACACTCATCAGTCAATGGACATTTTCTTGTTTCTACTTCTTGGTTCTTATGAATAAAACTACTATGAACATTCTCTAGAAGTTTTTTGTGGACATATGTTTTCACATTTCTTTGGGCACATACTTGGGAGTAGAATTGCTGGGTCATATAATTGTTTAACCATTTGCAAAACTACCAGATTGTTTTCTAAAGCAGCTGCACCCCTTTACATTCCTATCTCAGGCAACATTCTTTACCCAGTTTAATGCCTAGGAAAATGTATACTACTTTTTTTAAGAATCCCACTTAAACAATCCAGTCAATTAATATTTTCGTTCCTTTATTCTGCCCATTTACATGTAAGTTTCTCATGAGTGACGGTATTAATAGAATATAGGCAAGTCAGCTACCATGCAACTAGCATTACTATTCTATTCTAGTGCTTTTGGCTTGCTGATCTTTGAAATACATGATTTTTTTGTGTTAGGTTCTTTTTTATTTAAATTAATTTATGTATTTTAATTGGAGGCTAATTACTCTACAATATTGCTGTGGTTTTGCCATACATTTTTAAAGCAGTTCTTAAGTTACAATTAAGAAATTTTTTGGTGGTAAATTACTACAAAGTTAGATGTTACTAAGACAAACACATACAGAATGGCTATAGCTAGGCCAATGGACCTCATTTTAATGGGTTCCAGCCTGAATGCATTTAAAGGACAAAAAACACTAGTTCCCATTATTTATAGGACCACAGCCAATTAAAACCTTCATAATGTTAGGCTCTTCTGATCTGTTTTCAGTGAATGAATCTGAGAAGGTCATACTTTAAGAGATAGACCAACAAATCAAAAGTCACATTAAACAGAAGAACTCCTTTGATATACCAACGTTCTCTACTTCTGTTTTGGAAAACGTCAGAGCTACAGTTATGACAATGTGTTTCCGTGAAGTGGCAGCATCTCACATCATCTTGCTAGTCTGTTCAATTATTTACTTTCCCCACATACACATACCACTAATAGCAATTATTCAGGGGCAAATTATAAGAACAAGTTACCAAAAAATAAATTCCAAAAAAGTCTACAGAAAAAGAGAACTTTTATTTTCTCTTGGAAAAGCCAGATTTGTCTATTCATACTTGCTTTCTTCAAATATCTCAGGGCCAAAGGGAATGGTTAGTTTACAGACAGTAAAGCTGAACTCCCCAGGACTTTATTGCGGCCACTTTATAACTACATTCATCTTCATCTGTCTTAACCTCCCTAGTAGACTGAAGTTCCGTGAGCACTTGGTTTTCTCTTCTTATAACCTTCCCAAAATGACTTGCATCCAATGAGAGTTTCATAAGTGATTTATAAATAAAATAATTGATATGGTCAAGAGGAATATGATAATACCAAAAACATAAGTCCTTTTTAGTTTGCATCAAGGGTGACATTGCTGCCCAATTGAAAGGGGTTCTTAGTACAGGCCACCAATCCTGCATCCGTCAGAAGCTCACCTCATGTCTCTGAAATTGTGTCACCTTCAGATGAGGTCACCTTCACATCAGCCCCACACAGAACTGCCAAATTATGATACCGAAGCAAGATATGAGGAGCATAGGTACCACTGAATTGACAGGAGACAATTTGAGTGGAATCAAAGCAAAATCTTCATGTATCATTTATTCAATTTCTTGACACCAACATAATTACATATCAAAATTTCTGGCAATGTTTCAGTGGCTAGGAATATTTTTTAAAAAATCTCTTCCTGTTTGGAAACCTAGCTCTTACAAGAGTTGGATGAAAACAGGCCACAGAAGTACTTTTCCTAAAGCCTTAGCTTGTCATAAAGTGCCATTTTCAGTGGATTCTCTCTAATATAACCGAATCCTTGAACAATGCAGGGGGGTAAGGAATCAAACCCAATACTGATCTTCCTAATTAATTTCAGAAGCATTCTTTGTACCTGCCTTCAATATTGTTTAAACATGAAAGTCCTACACAATGATTCCCACCACTTGTATGGTAAACCTCCTCACGAATACATACTAATCACCATGATATGGGCCCTAGCCAAGGATGCTATCTTCACCTCTAATAGGCAGATAAATTCCCTGTTTCAGCACTGGGTATCGAAAGGGGCTTTCCTGGTGGCTCAGATAGTAAAGAATCCACCTGTAATGCAGGAAACCAAGGTTCAATCCTCTAGGAAGATCCTCTGGAGAAGGGAATGGCTACCCAACTCCAATATTCTTGCCTGGAGAATTCCATGGACAAAGGTCCCTCGTGGGTGATAGTCCATGTGGTCGCAAAGGGCTGGACACAACTGAGTGACTAAACACATGAGACCTGAAAGGCACTTCCTACTGAGCTGCCACTGGATTACAAGAACTTTCTAATTCCCTAAGAAATACAGTAGAAATGTAAATGATAGGTAGTGAAGTGGTGAGAACATAGCCTCTGGAGTCAAGAAGACTGTATTCAAATCTCAGTTCTGTCTTTTACAAATTGTATGGTCTTAATTTTAATTCCATTTGAGTCTCAGTTTCTTTGTTTGTGAAATATAATTATCATCCCCTGTGTTGGGATCGGTATTGAACAATAAATAAGCTATGCCATTAAGTACCTGGCACAAAACATATAACAGATTCAATGTCCATTCTCTTCCCTTCTCCTTCCCTGGTTATAATACTAAGGGCCAAAGTTCATAAAATCAATGTTTGCATTAAGAGGATTATACAAGGGACTGTAGCAGCTCTACAAAATCACTGACATAAATGGTTTCATTTACCCATGAAGTTGAGTATAAACAGGAACTAAAGTAAAAACCGTAAAATCACCTAAATCTCCCACACATTCCCCAAGTACATTTAAGTTTTCTAATCTCTTTGTAGTAAAACAAGAAAAAAGTCAAATGCCTTCCATTTATATTACTGAGAGTCCTAATGTCCCTTCACCACTAGAAACTTTGATCAAGGCTCCACATCTCCAGAATTTGTACTGCAACTACCACTCCCCTGTATATGTTGCACTGAAGATAGATTTCATGGAATTCTTTTCTATTTGAAAACAGTAAACTCTTGGAGGAGCCTTGCCCATCTTCCTCAGGTACGGTTCCAGGACCTGAGTTCAACTTGAAGAAGTCTCTGCTTGCCAAAGCTTCTTTCAGTCTCCATCTTTTTTCCTCATTTCCTCATGCCCTCCCTGTCCCTTTCTCTGGTCCAAGGGTTTCTCTAGGCACCAGGATCCTAAGGCTCATTTTTGTTACATTATCTCTCTCTCCTCTTGGCCACAGCATCATCAAAAGTTCTAGTATGACAGCCCAGGGTTCTCATGCTGTCGTCCTTCTCCAAAAAGACTGCTGATGGTCTTTTGTCCAGTATTTTGCACTCTTTGAGTCTTCTAGAAACCAGGATACTTGAAAGCCTGGTACAGAATAGCGAGCTAGAAATACTATTCAAAGTTGTTATGCGATACTGAATGAAGCAGTCTCTGAGGGTGGGAGAAGATGCTTGAAAAACAGACATTAAGGAAATGCCAGCCTAAGAGGTTTTAGAACATATAACTCTCAAGGCAGATGTATGTTTCCATAATGAAGAGTATGCTGTATGTGATGGGGGAGAACTACTGACACACTGATTAAGGAGCCCAGAGGACGACCAAAATGACAAAATGAAGCATATGAAATTATGCTCTATCTTACAAAGCGTTATTAATTGCATATATTTTTAAGACACCTCATTTTTTAGGCCTAACTGTCATTGAGCTTAAGGAATAATATGTAAATCATTAAATGTTTCAGATTAATTTCTATAAATATTGCTGGACTAGAGTATGTATGTAAACCCTCTAAAAACTTTGTTCCCATGACATATTCATCTATGGTATACTTGTCTGCTCACAACTTTAAAAGCATAAAGGAAGATGGCATATAACTCGGTATATATTTCATGAGCCATTAAAAATTGAGATGACTAATGGCTTGATTACGTGTTAATAAATTTCCATATTTATTTAAATTTATCTAGATTAAATTTATCTAGAATTTTATATTTACTTTCTCTGCATATATTCTTAGAATATGAAATAGGAATGTAAATGAAACAATACAAATAAACACAACTATCTTTAAATGCACTAAGTCACCAAAAAGAATATATCCAAAGTTTGCTAAGCATTTAATGCAGTTCTATTTTGATATTCAATGGTACTTATATGTAACACTGGAATGTTCTTTGATTCTGTTTTTCATAAAGGAAAAAAAATCACCTTGAACACAAGATTAAATCATAAATTTGAAGAGACCATACACAGAGTTGCAAGTACCCTACTGCTAATTTCTCAACTAAAACTACCAGATTTTTCCATTACTCTATCTCATTCTTGCTCATCAGTTTCTTAAGTGACCAGAAGACCAAACACACAGAGAGAAAATATTCTTTTTATTTTTTGAAGGGGGAGAGTGAGCTTTTTATTCTTTAACCAAAGGGAAAAAAGAAAACCCCCCAAAATCTGTTTTTATTACTATAACACATACTATAAAGCAAAGGAGATATTTGAGCCCTGAACTATCTAGAAATTAGCCATATTGCTTTGTTCTTCTCTCTTTACCTTGGGATGTATGTCTTTTTCTGCTCACCCTTCTCTCATTCCACATTAATTCTCCAGCAGCTCATTACATATGGCTGTGTCAGTCAGAGCCTTCATTTCCAATAATTTCCCAACCAGAAGACATGCTTCATGTTTTAACTGGAGCATGGCTAATGATGCAGATGAAATCTGGGCCTGGTAACATTTGATCTGGCCCCAGACAAGAGGAGCAAGGTGGCATCAGCCTCCTCTGATAGAGTCTGCAGCCAAGGAACGGCACCAGTATACAAGTGACATGCATATCACATGTATCCAAGTGGAAGCTCAATCTGTAAGGCAGTAAGACTCTCTCTCATCCCAGCATGGGTGCTGGCCCTGAGCTGCAGTTCCAGTAATTGACATAGTTGCCCAATGCTACAAAACAAACTCAGAGACTCTTCTCATTAGACATCCCCCTGCTTTGCGACTCTGTTATTGTAAAACCCAAACACTGAGCCCCATACCAGCGTGGCTCTGTTTTTAATTAGTTCTGATGGCATTGGGCTGTAAGCCAAAGAAAAAATGAACTTCCTGTGACTGAGGCTTGCTGCTCAGTATGTTGCTTCCTTCTAAAAGAGATTGTTTTCACAACATTTTATGAAAAGAACTACTGACAGAAATAATATAAGTTTTTACTGCTTTTGATATTTTTTTCAGGCTTATAAAAAGCACCGAAAAGTCAGAGGATTTGTAAAGTTACAATGCCATTATTTGGTCTTTTGTGTGACCCAGTTGACTTGTCTTTTGATTAAAGACATCCTACCCGATTAATTTTTTTTAATGGAGAAAACACAGGCTTCTGTTAAAATTTTAAGACCATGAATGTTTTAGTGTTTCCACTAAATTAATTCGGTGATATATTTTTTACTGCCTGGGTCACTGCTGGCATGGTGTTAGAATTGAGAGGCTGGGAAGGTCACCTTCTGAATACAAGGAAGGACAAGGGCTGGTGGGAACTTCAGACAGATAAAGAACAATTTAGATACATGTGAAAATCTTACACAAAATGAACCTCTACTGGCCACTGATTTTTCATTCTCTATAAGCTTTTGAAAATCCTTCCCATAGGGGGAATTTCCTAATTTATGACTCTCCTCTCCAAGTTACAAGCTAGATATTTGTTTTCCAGATTCCTTTGTAATTTGTCATGACATATGACTTAGGGTCTGTCAATTAGACACACTCATACACAACTTCAAGACAGTGAAACGAGGAAGACGGTGGCACATGGAACTTACTCTGCCACATGAAGGCATCGCATTCAAGAGCAGCAGTGGCCCAGGTTCCAGCTGTGGCACCCACATTCCCATCACTGCTTAATGGCACCCCGTGCCATGCAGCGTGCACAGACAGCAGTCACAGGGTCTCCACTAAATCAGGGCAGCAGTGGGATTGGGTATGGTTTTGGGGGTGCAAAGCTTTCGAGTTTGACTCCCCCACCCTCCTGGAGATTCTGTGAGCTGGCCAATTGCCTTTAACTAATTACATCTCTACTTCCATTAGCTAGAGGGGATTTCTTTGTAAACAAATAGAATCTCCTATACAACCATTCTGGACGCTATGCGTCCAGTAAAAAAGTAATAAGATGGTACTGAGCAGTGGTTAAGAAGCCAGTCTTCAGAATTAGTCAGTCATGGTTTGAAGTCCTAGCTCTGCCCCTTAAGAGCTGTGTGAACCTGGGACAATTGCTCTGAGCATTTGTTCACCTGACGAGTGAGAATGATTATTCCTTACTCATAGGTTCTTCAGAGAATTTAGTAAAATATGGTAGCTGTTATTATTATTTTATTACTGTCATCATCATCATCACTAATGGAGGCATTTAGAAGACTTCTCCAAATCCTTTGAGGTATGGTTATAGATTTTACTTTAAATGAACAGATGTGTACTTTCCTTGGGTGCAGGCTTAGAAGATCCCTGGATTATAGAGTTGGATGACATCAAGGATTATCCTAGTCCTCCCTGTGCCTCTCAAAGGGTAATTATCTACAGTTTTCTACGAAAGGCCAGAGAATGAGATGCCACTGATTATTTTTCACTTATAGCTTATTCAAACATACAAGTATTTGCCAAACAAACCAAAATAATTCCTGCCACATTTATACATCTATTCCTTTTGAACACATTTAGTAGCCTGACAAAGTTCTAGACATCCTTCAAAGTCTACTGTAAACATCACCTCCTTGCTGAAGCCTTTTCCTATCTCCCTTAATCAGATAGGAACTTACTTTCTTTGAACACAGATACCATTGCCTCTAGTGGCAGTTAATACATTCGTGCTTTTGTGAAGCTTAGTTGTATGCATGATGTAACTCCCCTTGCTGGTATAAACTAAGCTCCTTAAGATGAGAATTCATCTCTGCATCTCCTATAGCCCCTAGCAAGGTGCTCTGCACATGCTATTCCTGTATATCATACTGTAATCTACATTACTACAATGCTTGCTCTCCACTGTATAAGTATACTGGAGGCTCCCTGAAAATACAGATTTTTTAATTCATCCTTATACCCTCCTTGGTGCATGTAATGTGTTTGTTGAATTGAATTTAAAAGTATTAGGCTAAATTTTTTTTATATATTTCCTCCTTTTATTAGAGCTTTTTATTCCCTTTAAGCCAGTTCTTCTTTGAACCTTTAAGAGTCTACAGCATTTATATCACCCCAGCAAGACTTGAGGAAAGCAAATTCTTTGTCATCATTGCTGACCAACCTTATTATAGCTTTTACATAATCTTTGCAAACTGCTCATAAAGCATTTTCATTACACCTTATGTTTCAGGCCAGCTATTACTGTTTCCTCTCCCGAACACCCACATCTGGACAGCTGTTGTATAAAATGTGTGACACGCTGCTGTAATTCCTTCAACCTACCATGGAAAGTCATATTCATCTGTATTGGACTACACTTCCAGTCCCCCTCCAAGCTTCCAAGTCTCTCAACTAGAAGGTGGTGATGAAATATGCACTTTCTCTTGGTCTCATTTTATCCTCTTGCCCCCGTCCTTTAACCTCCTTAGAGAGCCTTACAAGGATAGTCTAGATTTATTGTTATTCTTTAGTCTCCTTAAACCTCTCTCTTTTTCCCCCACCATTAAACCTATCTCTTTTTGATATTCTCCAGGACCTCACCAAAATGGTACATGAAATTTTTTTTTAAGTTTCTAGAATGAAGCCTCCTCTTTTCTTCCCTATGCAAGAGTTATTTTGTTCTACAATTTGTCAACAGAAGCTACCATGTGTCCTGTCCTCAAATGTGCTCTCTTCTCTAATCCAATGCAGGATACAGTCCTAAAGAAGATATTTGAACACTTGCACAATTGCCCCAAGTCTTGCTACTTCCAGTTTGGGAGAGCAATGAATGGCAAAGAGCAGCTCAAAACTCCTTTTCCTTCCATCCATCTTTGCCCAAGAATTGGGTCCACAAGTGAATTCATCAGTCCCTGGAAACCTCATCTTGTTTTTTCCTTTGAAATGTTCTCTCTTTGGATTATTTCCTTAGTAATGTGATTGGTATAGGAGGTCTCTGGGTCTTCCCTGGTCGCTCAATGATAAAGAAATCACCTATAATGCAGGAGACATGCATTCAATCCGTGGGTCGGAAAGATTCACTAGAGAAAGAAATGGTAACCCACTCCAGTAATCTTACCTGGAAAATACTATAGACAGAGGAGCCTGTTGGGCTACAGGCCATGGGGGTCACAAAAAGTCTGACACTATTGAATGACTAAACAAGAGCAACAACATAGTCTCAAGCCTGCTAACTGATACAAATACACTCGATACCCCAACCATGCCTTTTCCTGTGTGGAGACCTCTTACTGTGTCTTATTGCTTAAATGTTTTCTATTAAACAAGTGATATTAATGTTTTTCAGATGACAGATCTCTTTGAGAATTTGATGAGGGTTAGAATTATCTCGTCAGAACAAAATACATGAGAACATACATAAATGCCTGTAAATGATACCAAGGGGTAAAGAGAACTGCTACAGCCTCTCCATAGACCCCACAGATTGGAATCCCAGTTAAAAACCCTGCTGGAGTAGAAAAGGGTTTTTTCTTAAATAAAAGCATATTAAATTACCCACATCCCTTGAAGCAATCTAAGAGGCCACCACGAATCATATTAAGATGATAATGGGAACACAGAAGAGAAAATTCACTTTTGGGGATGAGACACACAGTGAAAGAGAGAAGTTGTATCTCTCTTCTTTTAGAATATCAAGATGTTACCTGTTGTCTTAATGTAATGCTGTAAGAAGGCCAACCATCTGAGGAGTAAATCTAATACATATTTCATCCAAGAGTTATTATTTCATTTATACTGATAAAAGGCAAGCAGGATTTTGTCTGTCATTTATTTATATATCCATCCATCCATCCATTATCCTTCCATCCTTCCATCTATCCATCCATCTCTATAATGTTACCACCAAAAATTCAATTTTTGCTCCAAAAACTGTTATCAATTTAGAGATTGTCACCCAAAATCATTTGCCCTATGTATTATTTCAAGTTGAAAAATAATAAATACTAGATATGTCTCAAAAAAGCAAAAAAAATTAGCAAGATTTTTAAAAAGTACAACCTTCTTAAACATTTTTATACAGGGAAATTCACAAGGAGCCATTTTTGTTTAGTTGCTAAGTAACAACCTTTTGAAGACAAGGTAAAATATTATCTAGTAAGCTATCATGAGGGCTTCCCCAGTGGCTCAGTCGTAAAGAACCCGCCGGCCAATGCAGGAGACACAGCAGACGCTGGTTCGATCCCTGAGTTGGGAAGATCCCCTGGGGTAGGAAATGACAACCCACTCCAGTTTCTTGCCTGGAAAATTCCATGGCCACAGGAGCCTGGCGGGCTATGGCTCATAGAGTCACAAAGAGTTGGACACAACTGAAGTGACGTAACATGCACACAAGCCATCATGAGGAGGAGTACTGCCTACTTTGGCTTCATTCTTCCCCACAAAGGGACTAGCTGTTCTCTTGCCATCTGTCCCCTTCTTTTTGGGTTTGTTGTTGTTGTTGTTGTTGAGTCTATGTATCTATTTGTTTCTTTTTGGCTGAGCTGGGTCTTCAATGCTTCTGGCGGGCTTTCTCTAGCTGCGATGAGTGGGGGTACCCTGCATTGCAACGTACAGGCTTCTCCTTGTGGTAGTTTCTTTTGTTGCAGAGCACAGGCTCTAGGCAGGTGGGCTTCAGTGGTTGCAGCACCTGGGCTGAGTAGTTGTGGTGCATGGACTTAGTTGCTCTGCAGCTTGTGGAGTCTTCCTGGATCAGGGATCAAACCCACGTCCCCTGCACTGGCAGGCAGATTCTTATCCACTGTACCACTAAGGAAGTACCATCTGTCCCCTTTTAAACATGTTAGTATAGCCTTGCCTAGAGATGCTGGTATGTGTGATAATTTTATGGATATTAGAAATTTTACTTGTAAATTTCCCTGGGTAGCCAATCCTCCACAAGAATTGCCACATTATTCCAACCGGGTCATCAGACTCAAATACATCAAGTAAGCCCGCAAAAACAATCAGACCCTCTCTGACCTATACCCTCTCCCAATACTCCTCAGACTTTACTTCCTGCTGTCCCTCCCTTGGACAAGCCAATCCATGTTTTATTGTCACTACATTAGACTCCTTCTTGGAATTCATTTGCTGTTCTCTCTGTCAGAAATACTATTTCCTTACTTCCTTCAGATCTTTGCTCAAATGTCACCTTCTCACTGAGGCCTTCTCTGATTTATTTTTCTCAATAACACTTGTCAACAGTCTAACATACCACATATTTTACTTACATTTTCATTTATCACCTACCCCATCCTGACTTACCTAGATAGAATGTAAGCTCTATCAAAACATATAAAAATCTGTATATATTTTGCCCACACTTTTGCACTGCTATATACTCAGGCTTACAACAGAATCTGACATATAATTGATTCTCAGTAAAAACCCTCATAATTATGGCATCTCATACCAATGGTAAATTTTACTCAATGTTTGATACAGATGGAAACTAAGACTTTCTCCCAATTTGAAATATTCTCAAATGTATATATACAGTTATTTTTAAGTAACTGAAATACACTGAACATGCAACAAATGTCTCAAACTAAATAAAAGTAGCAAGGCAGGAGGACACAGTGGATGGTGGGTCAAAGTCCTTTTTCTAACGTACTGATTCTCCAGACCACAAAAGTTATATAGTACGGAATTTAGGTTAGTAGATTGAGTGAAATAACTAATGGGTTCTCATTCCTATGGGGTTAAATTAGATCAGGATGCACTCCATACTGCGATGCCCACAGAGCAGGTAGGAGGATTTTACCAATGCCCATGCTGGGTCACCACTCTCCCAATCATGATCAAGTATCAATCACTAAAGGAAAATCACAAAGTCCCTTTGTCCAGATCAACAGTTTGAATAGAAGACACAGGTTGGGCAAAGTTCTACCAATGAGAAAACTCTGTCAAGGAGTGGAAGGAACTCAAGAATCACTAATCTGGTCCATGGCACCTTGCAACAGAGTAGCTAAGACCTAATGTTGAGATAGAAGTACACGTAGCTCTCGAGTTTCCAAAACATTGCAGCCATGAATCATGTTTGGCCTGGTGGTGAAAGGTATAGGACTAAAAGTTGCTGCCTCAACTTCTGGCAAATCTCCAAAAAATGCAGTAGTTGCAGCAGAGGTGGAGCAAACAGCTGCAGAATCAAAGCACTTACTCATCTAAAGCATGTCAAAAGACACTTAACAAAAGACCCAACAGTATCTGCCAATTGTCCCCTTATCACAACTCAGATTCACTAGCTAGGACACTAGGGATGCGCCTCAGTATGTCACTGACGGCACAGCCCCAGAACCAAAGGGTATGAGGTAATTCATGCCTTTGTCAGATCCAACCAACCACACTGCCTGGATATGTTAAAGTTCAGCCAACCCAGTCACAGCACCGTCAGTTTTGGCGCTTTGGCTGTCAGAGCACACTCATTTCCACCAATGAATTCAAATCCAGCAATAAGAGTCTGATCAGCACTAGACACTAAACCACTAGGTACCATCTCTATAACCTTCGAGATGGCACAGAAAAGATCATGAATGGATACTACTGGCTGCCCACATGCTTTTATTTCCACAATGAGAGAAGTGTGTCCAGGTAGCCCAAGAGAAAAGACATCAGACTGATACGTGGTTTTGTCAAAGAAGAAATGTGATCCCTAGTCTAGGGCCCTCAGAAATTTACAGTCTGTCTTTGTTCCACATTATGTTTTCCAGATCTGTGCCAAGTACTTAGTAGGCTGCATCCAAGTCAATTACCATCTCTGATTATGATTAAATAGACCCAAAGCACTGATTAAGGTCTCTTCCTATGTTGCCCACCAAGCTTGCTGAGTTTCTCTTGTCAATATTCTCATTTACCTTTCATGGTTCCATCCTAATTGGACATCATTTAGATTCAATAATGATTCTTCATATTATGGTGGTGATCTTTGCCCAAGTAATATAAACAAAAATATATTCCACTAGAAAAAAGAGAGGGAGTATGTGGGTATTTGAAACCTAAGGATACATCTGAATTCTACAATCCCAGAATGAGCTGATCAGATGAAGTTCATAAAAATCAAGTAGCAGTCTCCCTTAATAATGTATTTTACTATTTATAAGAAAAATCAAATCATTTGCATTTTTTTTAGCAAATGATCTGCATACTGCCATTCTGTAGACACATGGCAGTAGTTAGGCATTGTATCTGTTCCAGTCTAATATCTGAAGTTAGACTTTATATCTGTTCCAGTGAGTTCAGCTAAATCATGATAACAAGCATAGTTATTGGGCTAAAAGACATTAACAGCCACAGTGTTCCATTTCCATCAGGGGGTAAAAACTGTTCTATTTTTACTTCTAATAGATGAGAATTTAACTATAATAAAACTGGTAAGGAATATTTCTAAATGATAATGCTAATAGTAAACATGACATATAAATAATTATTCTAGAATAAATTTAAAAAGAGATATATAAAATGTCCTTTCCTTCATTTTCTTCCTAGAACCAAAAATTATAAACCATAATGTAGCTTTTAAAATGAATTCAGGTGAAGAATCAAGACAATAATTAAGCCAGTTCTCCAGATTATTAGGAGGTCAAATCAACTCTGTTCCTAGTCACAATACCTTTGATCGGTTAAAAGTGGACCTTTGCTTTGATTTCAGTTCAAAACGTTTATCACTCACATGTGACAGGAAAAGGTACTAATCCATGAATTACATAGAACTTCTCACCAATAAATGTATATACCAATATCAAGTAAAACTTGGATTCATACACTTACTATCATTTCAATAAATCCACTATTGGTCACATATGATCACCAACATTCACTTATAGGCCAAAAGCAAATCAATCTTATTTTGCTGTTGAATTAAATGAAAAAGCAATAACATTCTATTTGTCATGTGGTTCCTTATGTCATAAACCACTATCTTGATATATTTATTGTAATAAGAACTTGGGAATTTTTTTGGTCTGGAATGGCCAAGGATTTTTTTTCTCTGTTTTTGGAACCTGCTTACTTTGTTCAATCTCAAACACTGAGACTGTGTAATTATTCAGAGTATCTTCCTGTAAATCCAGGTAGACCCCAAATGATTCCATATTGTTTTAGGATGGATACAAAATGCTTTCATTCTTATACATTTTTCATATGGAACAATTAAATTTAGAGATGACTAACCAGAGTCTACATGGACCAGAGTGTGCAGAAGTCAACTGAAACTAGCACTGTGTGCTGAGAATGAATCAAATTCAGTTTGGAGATGAAAGTATTGACTGTGGTTCTGCCCTACCTATTTTCTGACTTTGTGAAAAAAAAACTTAAGTGATTGATGGAAATCAAGTGTATTGAGCTGCAGTTGATACACTGATAGGATGAGACAGGAATCTTTGCAGACAGATAAGTAATCTACAGAGAAAATGAGACCATTAAAGTGAAAGGCAGGGTTTGTTTTAATTATTTGCATGATTAATTTTTAACTTCTGTGCACTTTAATTTTTGTGTAGAAACCTAGCTTTAGGCTGGGTTCAAATGATTTCTTCAAAAGTATGACCGTGGCAATGTGGATTCACATTTAGGGGCTATCTTAACAAACAATTAAGGTCAGAAAACCAACCAATCAACAAATACTGAGGTACACTGTGTGCTTACTCCCTACTGGGGGGTACAGAGAGAAACTCAAAAATACGGAACATGGTCTCATCCTTCAAGTATGCAAAAACTAACTAGGGACTAGGAGCTAAGCTGCTTTTTTGGGGGGTGGGGGTTGGTGGCAAGAATACTGGAGTGGGTTGCCATTTCCTTCTCCAGGAGATCTTCCACACCCAGGGATTGAACCCAGGTCTCCCGCATTGTAGGCAGACGCTTTAGCGTCTGAACCACCAGGGAAGTTAGCAAATTTGGAAAACTCAGCAGTGGCCACAGGACTGGAAAAGGTCAGTTTTCATTCCAATCCCAAACAAAGGCAATGCCTAAGAATGCTCAAACTACCCCACAATTGCACTCATCTCACATGCTAGTAAAGTAATGCTCAAAATTCTCCAAGCCAGGCTTCAGCAATACATGAACCGTGAACTTCCAGATGCTCAAGCTGGTTTTAGAAAAGGCAGAGGAACCAGAGATCAAATTGCCAACATCCTCTGGATCATGGAAAAAGCAAGAGAGTTCCAGAAAAACATCTATTTCTGCTTTATTGACTATGCCAAAGCCTTTGACTGTGTGGATCACAATAAACTGTGGGAAATTCTGAAACAGATGGGAATACCAGACCACCTGACCTGCCTCTTGAGAAACCTGTATGCAGGTCAGAAAGCAACAGTTAGAACTGGACATGGAACAACAGACTGGTTGCAAATAGGAAAAGGAGTACATCAAGGCTATATATTGTCACCCTCCTTATTTAACTTATATGCAGAGTACATCATGAGAAATGCTGGGCTGGAAGAAGCACAAGCTGGAATCAAGATTGCTGGGAGAAATATCAGTAACCTCAGATATGCAGATGATACCACCCTTATGGCAGAAAGTGAAGAGGAATTAAAAAGCCTCTTGATGAAAGTGAAAGAGGAGAGTGAAAAAGTTGGCTTAAAGCTCAACATTCAGAAAACTAAGACCATGGCATCTGGTCCCATCACTTCATGGGAAATAGATGGGGAAACAGTGGAAACTATGTCAGACTTTATTTTTTTGGGCTCCAAAATCACTGTAGATGGTGATTGCAGCCATGAAATTAAAAGACGCTTACTTCTTGGAAATAAAGTTATGACCAACCTGGATAGCATATTCAAAAGCAGAGACATTACTTTGCCAACAAAGGTCCATCTAGTCAAGGCTGTGGTTTTTCCAGTAGTCATGTATGGATGTGAGCGTAGGACTGTGAAGAAAGCTGAGCACCGAAGAATTGGGGCTTTTGAACTGTGGTGTTGGAGAAGACTCTTCAGAGTCCCTTTGACTGCAAGGAGATCCAACCAGTCCATTCTAAAGGAGATCAGTCCTGGGTGTTCTCTGGAAGGAATGATGCTAAAGCTGAAACTCCAGTACTTTGGCCACCTCATGCGAAGAGTTGTCTCATTGGAAAAGACCCTGATACTGGGAGGGATTGGGGGCAGGAGAAGGGGACGACAGAGGATGAGATGGCTGGATGGCATCACCGACTCGATGGACGTGAGTTTGAGTGAACTCCGGGAGTTGGTGATGGACAACGAGGCCTGGCATGCTGCAGTTCATGGGGTCACAAAGAGTTGGACACGACTGAGTGACTGAACTGAACTAAGGAGCTAAGAGAAAAAGAGAGGCAGTATCACAGGATAAAGCAATCAGGTCCTCAGCCAAACACAGGGGTTTGGATTCCAACTCTGCCCTGCAACCTCTAATGCCTTGGATTGATAACCCATTTGTGTACTTGTATCTCAATGGCATGAAAACAGGATCTACTTCTCAGGGGGTCTGTATGGATTAAAAGATTGAGTCAAAAAAGGTGTATAGTCTGTACCTGTGGAATAATTGAACAAATTAGTAAAGTTTTGTGCACAGTTTTTAAAGTACAGTAGCCAAAGATATAAGAAGCCTGACTTCTAGCTCAGTCTCTTTTATTATTAGTTCCTTGTGGGAAGTTGAACCAGTTACAGATTTTGTGGATTTCAAACTCCTCCTGCTTTAAAAAAAAAAAAAAAAGGTTTAAGCTAAATGATCCCAAAACAATACTATAGCGTGGTTCCATAAAAACTTATAATTTACACATTTTTCAATGAATAGAGAAAATAGGGATCTGTGAGGACTAGAGTGATGGAAGTTATATTCAGGAAGTAAAGGTGATCTACCTGAGGAACTTGGGGAGAAGTGAATCAGTGGAGAAGGGGTAGAAAAACTGAGAAGACACTGAGAAGGAAAGGAGTGGGGCACATTAGAGGAGCTGAAAAGAGGAACTTCTGATGTACTTGGAAGCTTCACACAAGGGAGCAGGAGGAAATAGTTTTTACATGAAAGACTCAGCCTATGTGCATAGAGGTTAAAAGAAAGGCAAAGGAGTTCCCTTGCAAACCCATAAGAACTCAGATTTCCTAAATACTTTTTGAAAAAAGAAAGGATAATGTGGAAGCAGCGATTAAGGAAGATTAATTTGGTAAAGTTATGCACGATGAAGTGGAGGAAGTAAAGATAATGAATTCAATTATTCTTTCCAAAACTGACTATTAATACTGCTCAGAAATAAATGGAATGGCTGTTCTGGTCACCTCAGACAAGTTTCATTAGTCTATGGCTAAAATTCAGATTTTGGCCATATGTAATATTTTTCCTGTGTCATACTGCTAGCTAAGCAATTCATAAAATCTTGTGATGTTTAAAAATTAAATACAGCTATATGTGTATTTTGATTTGTTTTTAGATCAAGCTGCCCACTCCAGTATTCTTGCTTGGAGGATTCAATTCCATGGACAGAAGAGCCTGGAGGGCTACAGTCCATGGGGTTGCAATGGAACGACCCTTGTCCCCTTCCCCTTCTAAAGGGGAAGTAGATACAAGCAACATGTAAAAATACTATCAACTGTCTATATTTGTGTCTCCAAAAATAAATGCAGTGTGGATTAAATTAAAATCTTATAGATTTATAGAACCTGAGATCTCTGGATAATCTCAATTTTGCTACATGATATTCAAGCATGTATAATGAAATCATCTTGAAACATTTTAAAATTGTCAGCATAGGAGAATAAAAAGGCAGATGTCAGAGATCAAAAAACCAAGTGTTCAACTATGCTCACTTGTGTTTCTATTCACTTCATGTTAACATAGTAAGATTTAACAATTCCCCAGAAAACTTAGACTATCTTAGTAATAGAACCAAATCATTCATTTGCCCTTGGTGACTTAGAAAAAGAAGTTAGAGCAGTTTTCAGCAATGTGGTCATCCTCCAATTGTCATATTTTGAGAACAGAATGAATAAATTTGTAGACATAGGACTAACTGAATACAATTCAATAAATATTTTTATACACTAGCATGAGCAAAGGGAAGTGATGAGGGAGAGGAAAAAATACATGGACACATAACCAAAAGAAGACAAGCAATAGAAAATAAGCACAGAAAAAGGTGTCCAATATCATTATTAATTAGGAAAATACACCACAATGAGGTGTGTTACCCATCTATTAGAGTAACTAAATTTTTTTAAAAAAATTAATTATACTCAGTTTTAGCAAATAAATAAAAGAACTGGAACATACATATATATAAGATGTAAATATAAAATAATCACAACCACTTAGGAAAACATTTTAGCAGTTTGTTAAAAACTTAAACATACACCTACTCTATAATCCAACTATTTTAAGAATTTATCCAAGAGAAATGAAAGCACATGTCCATATAAACACTTGTACATGATAGCAACTTTGTAACAGTCTAAGACTCTGATGCTGGGAGGGATTGGGGGCAGTAGGAGAAGGGGACGACAGAGGATGAGATGGCTGGATGGCATCACCGACTCGATGGACGTGAGTTTGAGTGAACTCCGGGAGTTGGTGATGGACAGGGAGGCCTGGCGTGCTGCAGTTCAAAGGGTTGTAAAGAGTCAGACACGACTGAGCGACTGAACTGAACTGAAACTTAAAACAACCAAATACCCATCAAGAGGTAAAGGGATAAAGTAACTGCAGCATATCCAAACAGTGGGCTCAGCAGTTAAAAATAATGACCAATATTGGTACACACTGCAATATGAATGACTCTCAATTATGCTAAATGAAAAAAAAAAAAAAACAGACAAAAATGAGTACATACTGTGTGACTCCATTCATATAACTTTTTTTTAGAAATACAAAATAATCTGCTGCTCCTAAGTCACTTCGGTCATGTCCGACTCTATGCGACCCCATAGACAGTAACCCACCAGGCTCTTCTGTCCCTGGGATTCTCCAGACAAGAACACTGGAGTAGGTTGCCGTTTCCTTCTCCAATGCATGAAAGTGAAAAGTGAAACTGAAGTCGCTCAGTCGTGTCCGACTATTAGCAACCCTATGGTCTGCAGCCTACCAGCCTCCTCCTTCCATGGGATCCCCCAGGCAAGAGTACTGGAGTGGGGTTCCATTGCCTTCTCCAACAAAGTAACCTATAGTGAGACAAATGTGGTTTCCTGGGTAGGTGGGAATAGAGAAGGGTGAGAAAGAGAGGATACAAAAGAACACATGGTAACTTTTGGAAGTGATAACTGCTTTCATTATTTTGTTTGGGGCAATGGTTTCATGAGTATCTCTATGTGTCAAAATTTACTGAATTTTACAATTTAAATATGTGCAGTTTACTGTCTGTCAATTATATCTCATTAATGCTGCCTTTTGACTTCAAATGCCATTCTGTTCTCCACTATTCCTCAACAGCTGGCATGCAGGTATACAATTCAATAAGTGTTTACTGACCCTTCTATTCACCTGATCCTGAAACTGGCATTAAGAATACAAAAAAGAAAAACCTGTGAGCTGCTAGAAATTTTATTTCAAAATAAATTTACATGTAAATCACATGGTAAGCATTGCTACACCCTTATTATCTGGTTCCACTCTGTGTCCCTGCCCTTGTTTCCCTTTAATACTCTAATTAGGTTTCCTATATTCTTGGATACTTTTTGAATTCTCTCTAAATGAGGATGAGATATAAATAAATATAATTATATAAATGACTAACATCATATTTGCCCTCAAGGAATTTGCAGCAAAGGATAGTCAGTCCTTGACTTCGGGTACCGCACAGCCTCATGGAGAGGGGACATATGGACACTAATATTATGCTATAAGATTTGATTTCTGAACACCATAAAGGTGTTAATACATTTAAAATATATACAAGTTTTACAAGAAGGAGAACTGGAAAGGGAATGTTTAATTCTGGTAAGGCCAAAAGGAGTTCACAGAGAAGAGAAAGCTTTCAATTGGGCTTTGAAGGCTGTGTTGGTTTTTAATGGGCAGAAGTGGAAGAAGAACACTCTAGGCAGAGAAACATCATAAACAAAGGAGTGAGTGTGAGAAAGGTCACCACATATTCTTCGGCTAAAGAGTAGTCTAATGAGATGAGACAGACACCCAAAACTGACCCCAGCTGATTGGTATTTGGCGAATTATTTAACCTCCCCAAGTTCCAGTGCCCTCAACTCTGAAGTGGGAATAATTACACTATTATATCCACCTAAAGAGACTCTTAAAAGGCTAAAAGAGAAATAATGAACATAAAACACTCAGCACTCTGCTTGGCATATGTCAGATGCTTACAAAACCAGCAGCATTCACTATTAGTATGAGGCTGGAGTCCAGAGGAGAAGGGGGAAAGAGAAAATTTTATCTCATTCATATTTTTACAGTGACAAGTTGTTACCCCAAGTAGCTTCATGAAGACATACATTCAATTAGTACAATGACATCATTCTTTCTAAAATAAATTTCTGATTTCACCTGGTCAGCTAAAAAATTATTTAAAATGTGGGGGGCAGGGAGGGGAAGCACAGATGGCAATTTCATGCTTGATAATTCAGTCCTTCTCATTCAAGTTGAAAAAATAAAACAGACTTTATGGATTCTTCCTTCAGCCATGTGTCTTTGGCTGCTAAAAAAAAAAAAAAAAAAGATAATAGTCTCGTCAGAATTTAAAATTTTATCATTTTAAAGAATTCTTTTCTAGGTTACTTAGAAATCATATTCCTGAAAAAGATTATCTGGTTGAAAGGTCACATTTTCAGGCCAATAATACAATAAACGAAAATGTCTTGAACCAACCAACCATTTGCAACTTGCTGCGACAAAACTTTGTGATTTCATTCACAGAAGTCTCAGAGAAGATGACCATACCTCCCAAAACCAATTAAACATAAAACTGTTGAAAATTAAACATACAATGAAAACGGCCACAACAAAAACTTAACAGACATTCATCTGTTCAGTATGATGAGTTACAATCTAGCCTGAAAGCAAGGAGATTGAGTGGACTGAAAAAAAACTAATGGATGTATTTGCTCAGGGAAGGCTAACTATATACCTAGTAAGGCACTGGTATGCTGTTAAATATTTACATGTTTACAGTCTTAGAAGTTACTGTAACCATATTAATGTATCTTTTCCTCCATTTTTTTCCTTCCAGTTCTATCCCTACATTTCTTCTATTCCTTGTCCATATGATCTCCGGAAGCCCTGCTGATCAAATATTTTAGGAGAGACCAGAGACCAGTCAGTTCTAGCAGAGGCAAGTTTTTCTTAAGAGAACAATGATATAAATCCTTTTAATACTTGAAAAAAAGCACTTGATATTTGAGAAGTTAATAGATGGACTTGAAAACTTGGAGATATTAAGAAGGAAATAAACATGTAAGAAGGTGTGTTAATAATCTAGGAAACTGATTATCTTGATCAGCTTTAAAATACCCAGAACAGCCCATGAGAAAATAAGGAAATCATTCTAAACCCAAGTAAAGACCTTCTTTTCAATGATATTTGTTTTCCAAAATGAAAGATTGATAGAGATAGACACAGATGTAGATACATACACAGACAAAAGGTTTTTTTTAATTTACTCTCCCAGAAGTTTATGAAATCTCTCTGGGACTTCTCATATTGGCAGATAAGCTGAGAGCTCGAAAAACTTAGTGAGCTGAAGAAAACTGATATACACCCTTTAATATACAGGATCTTTATTTCACTAAAAAAGGATAAGGTGAGTGAGATGTTGGTTCCATTCAAAAATAAATATAAACACAAGCAAACATATGTTTCCCCTAAGAGAGTTGGGGTAAAGCAGAAGGATCAAAAAAATTTTTATTTTATTAAATAATACTTAGCAATTAATATGTACCATTCATAGTTACAGGCATTTTATAAATACTATCATTTAACCTTTGAGGCTTCCCTGGTGCTCTAGTGGTTAAGAATCTGCCTGCCAATGCAGGGGACACAGATTTGATCCCTGGTTCAGGAAGATCACGCATGCTGTGGAGCAACTAAGCCCAGGCACCACAACTACTGATCCAGCATTTTAGAGCCTGCGAGCCGCCTACTAAGCTCACATGCCAAAACTGCTGAAGCCCACGTGCTTAGAGCCCCTGCTTGGCAACAAGAGAAGCCTCAGCAATGAGAAACCCAAGAACCATAACAAAGAGTAGCTGCCACTCACCACTGCTAGAGAAAGCCAGTACACAGCAACAAAGACCCAGCACAGCCAAAAGTAAAGGAATAAACAAATCTTTAAAAAAAAATAATTAATCTTTAAGAAAACCCAAGATGAAGATTCTGCCAGTGTATCCAACTAACTGAGAAAACTGAGATAGGGATGTGTTACAAGACTTACCCAAGCTCATATAGCTACTAAGTGGCAGATCTGAGCTTTGTATCCACACTGCTTGGCTCCAATATCCACCCTTGTAATCACTACCTTGCAACTTTTATTCTTGGAGGAGCTTCTCTTTGGAGATGAGTTTAATCTGTAAGCATTTCTGGTTTTCCTACAGAGCCCTAAGAGAAATTTTACTTGTGTAGCAGAGACCATTCTATAGGCAAGAGTAGTATTTTACTGGAGAATTTCCCTAGAAACCAGTTTAACATGCCTTTTTAACTGCTAATTCCTTCAGAATGACTGAGGAGTTAATATCCCACACTTCTCTTTAAAAAAAAGATAGGTGATGACCTTCAAATATATGATTTCATCAATTTTACAGGGAATTCTTTGGTTGTCCATTGATTAGGACTCAGGGCTTTCACTGTCTTGGACATGGGTTCGATCCTTGGTCAGGGAACTAAGTTTTCACAAGCAAGCCATCAAACAAACAAACAAACAAACATTTCTGGGAGCCAAGAGATAGATGGAAACAGAGACACAGGGGTAGGCTGTTCAAGAACTTCAGGACACACAGATCCCTTTACAGACAGATCCTAGAAAGGGCAATGTGACCTCAGAGTAACTGAGTGAACATGGAAGTCAGTGTCTTCTTTTCTTCATCAGTCTTACTCCAAGAAAGGAAGCCTGGTACAGTTTATGATTTTTTGCACAAGAGATGTGTCTGTAACAAGCACATGACAGCAAGAAAGAAGAAAAAGAAGCTTTCTCAAAGAAAGCAGGCCCAGACATCACAATGACTAACTGGACTAGGTAGTGTTGAATGTAACTGGCTCCTTCTTCATAAAGATCATAAGGCATCCTCGAAATGACTGCCCTATTTAGTTTTTCCATAATTGATTAGAAAATATGACTCCAACACCCAGAAAGACTTGGTCCTTAATTTCTCAGGTTTCTTCTTGGATAGACTTTAAGCTTTCTAGAAGGTATCAACAGTACTTGAGAATTTCCCAAAGTGGTTTCTTTCTTTCCTATCTTTTAATGCAAAAGAACAACATAAGAGAAACCGTGTGTTTGGGCATATGTCTGTTGATTTACATTGTCATCCTCACTCTTAAAACATCAAAAATAAACTGACCACTAAAAACAAAAGCCAAGCAAAATTGGGCACATGAGGTTCCATCAAGTACCATCACATTTTGGGGTGAAGGTGAAGGTTAGCAGTCCCTCTTGATTGCTTATCTTTGCATGAATACTCCTATCTGGATAAGAGGATAGTGCTTACTCAGGATACCACTTCAGATGCTAGCACTGAGGTATCTACATAAAGCTTGAGTCAAAGTTGTTGCCTTAGGCTTACCATTCCTAATTGTACTGTTTCATTGCTCTGCTTGGCTCAGTAAGCTGATGCATTAATTGTGTAACAGAATAGAAAAGGAAATATAAAAACATGTTAGTTTAAGAAGTGGCTTCTTAGCTTCCTTCTATGAACATCTCCAGGGCCAGAGGTCAGCTGAAATGAGCAACAAATTTAACCAGATACCCAGTGAGTGGGGGAAGGCTTTCTCCCAGTTTCAATCATCCAGCTTTGGTCATTACATAGTAAACACTGCAATGTGGTAATCCTTTTTAGGTTTCTAGTCACATTAGGGCCTTCGTTTCACTTTGCTATCTAAATCTAAATCACTTATAGATTTAGTTGGATGGAGGAGCCTGGTGGGCTACAATCCATGGGGTCGTGAACAGTTGGACACGACTGAGTGACTTCACTTTCACTTTTAACTTTCATGCACTGGAGAAGGAAATGGCAACCCACTCCAGCGTTCTTGCCTGGAGAATCCCAGGGATGTCGGAGCCTGGTAGACTGCCATCTATGGGGTCACACAGAGTCGGACACAACTGATGCGACTTAGCAGCAGCAGCAGCATTCGAAAGTTTGGAAACTGTCAAACTACCCAGTGAGAAGTCTCAGAATAAACTGAATCCCATATTTTCAGGATAAAACTGGTAACTTCCTAAAAAATCAACAAGGTTCTTGAGGAGTTGGAGCAACACTATGTGGGCTCAGCCTTCCAGTTTTCAGGCAGTTATAGACATACAGGGATGGTGATGGTAACAGTGGCAATGATAGGCTTCTGGATCCTAGGTTTCAGTGAGTTTATTGACTTCTGATTCACCTGGCAGCCTCTTGAATCCCTACATTTGTAAGTGTGGCAAAAGCAGCAGCTCTCCTGGCACACCAGTTTGGTAGCCTTATTCTTAGAGGCTTTATAGGAGGTCCAGCCTATGCTTGCTCTCTAGCCCTTCCAACAGCTTTAAGCATGTAACTAACTGGTATTAAATATATTACTATTTAAAATATCCAAAATGGTTTTTGTTTAAAGCATTAAATCCTAGTGAATGCCAACCTTAAAATAACCCTGTGGGGTTCTATTATACTCTTTTACATATGACAAAACTGAAGAACTTAAAAGTTAAGTCAAAAATGATATGAAAAGATGAGCTACAGACCGGTAAGAAATATCTTCAAAATACATGTATGATAAATGAGGTGTATCCAAAATATGCAAAGAACCTTTAAAACTCAATAACAAGAAAACAAACCACTCAAATAAAATGTGGGGAAAATACTGGAGCACACACCTCCCCAAAGAAGATATACCGATAGCAAATGAGTTTACAAAAACATGTTCAAGAATATACGTCATCAGGAAATTACAAAATAAAACAGAGGTGAGATACTACTATACACATATTAGAATAGCTAAAATCCAAAATGGCTCATGGGTTTAGGGGTATGATTCTTGCTTAGGGTGTGAGAAGTTCCAGGTTCAAATCCTAGACAAGCCCAGCTTTTGTGGGCTTCCCTGGTAGCTCAGACAGTAAAGAATCGGCCTGCAATGCAATAGACCTGGGTCCAATCCCTGGGTTGGGAAGATCCCCTGGAGAAGAAAAGGGCAACCCACTCCAGTATTCTTGCCTGGAGAATTCCATGGATAGAGGAGCCTGGTGGGCTATCGTACATGGGCTCACTGAGTCAGACTAAGATTTATTTACTTAAAATCCAAATACTGGCAACACGAAATGCTGTAAGGATGCAGAACAACATGAACTCTCATTCACTGCTGGAGGGAATGCAAAATGGTACAGCCACTTTAATTTTTTACATATTTATTTTTTTATTGGGCTGCATTGGCTCTTAATTGTAGCACGCATGGTTTTTAGTTGTGGCATGTGTGATCTAATCCCCTGACCAGGGATCAAACTCAGACCCCCTATATTGGGAGCATGGAGTCTTAGCCACTGGACCACCAAGGAAGTCCTGTACAGCCACTTTAAAAGATAGTATTGTGTTTCTAACAAAACTAAACATACTCTTACCATCTGATCCAGCAATCCATGCTCTAGATACTTACCCAAAGTTGCTGAAAACGTGTCCACACAAAAACTTGTACACAGATATTTGTGGCAGCTTAGTTTATAACTGCCAAATTGAGAATCAACCAAGATGTCCTTTAGCAGGTCAATGGATAAATAAACTGTGGTATATCCAGACAATGGAGCATTACTAGGTAATAAAAATGATCTATCAAGCCATGAAAAGGCATGAAGAAAACATAAACACGTAGTGTTAAGTGAAAAAAAAAAATCCGTCTGAAAAGGGATTCCAAGTACATGACATTCTGTAAAAGGGAAACCCATTGAAATGGTTAAAAGATCAGTAGCTGTCAGGGTTTCAGGGAAGAAAGGGATAGAGTTGGAACAACATGGGGGAATTTTAGGGCAGTGAAATTATTCCTTATGATACTATAATGGTAGATATGGGACATTACACATTTGCTAAAATCCATGGCACTGTATAACACAAGAGTGACCCCTACTATAAACTATGGATTTCAACTAATAATACATCAATATTGATTCATTAATTCTAACAAATGTATTATAATAATGTAAGATGTTGACAGAAAAAAATACATGAAGGCAAAATATATGGACCTGTCTGTATTTTCTGCCCAAATTTTCTGCAAACCTAAAGCTATTCTAAAAAATTAGCTTATTAATTATTTTAAATTACTTGAAAGGCCATCTATAAATCCATAGCTATTGAATGTAATCATACTAAATGGTGAAACAGTGAATGCTTTTCTCTTGAGATCTGGAGCAAGAAAAGGATGGCTATGGTTACCACTCTTATTCAACAATGTACTGGAAATTATAGCCAGTGTAATCAGGCAGGAAAAAGAAATAAAAGGAACCCAAATTGGAAAGGAAGAAGTAAAACAGTCACTATTTTCAAAGGATATGATCTTGAATATATAAAAGCCTAAAGAATCCACCAAAATATATTAAAACTAAAAAACGAGCTCAAAAACATTGCACGACTATATATGGAATTTAGAAAAATAGTACCAATGATCTTACATGCAGAGCAACAAAGGCAACACAAATGTAAAAAACAGACTTTTGGACTCTGTGGGAGAAGGCAAGGGTATGATGATATGAGAAAATAGCACTGAAACATGTACATTACCATATGTAAAACAGATGACCAGTGCAAGTTCAATGCATGAAGCAGGGCACCCAAAGCTGATGTTCTAGGACAACCCAGAGGGGTAGGGTGGGGAGGGATGTGGGAGGGGGGATTCAGGAGAAGGGAGACACATGAATATCTGTGGCTGATTAATGTTGATGTATGCAAAAATCATCACAATATTATAAAGTAATTATCTTTCAATTAAAATTAATTAATTTTTAAAAAAGATTGCAAGACGTAAGACAAACATATAAAACTCAATTATATTTCCACACACTAGTAATGAGAAATTTTAAATTTAAGAAAGGTATTATATTTATTACAAATGCACACAAGGAATAACATATTAGAAATAAATTTAGGAAAAGGAGTGTAAGACTGGTACTCTGAAAATTACAAAACTTCATTAAAAGAACATTTAAAAGACCCAAGTAAGTGGTAGGTCACTCTATGTTCATAGACTGAAAGATTTAAGATTAAGATGACAATACTCTTCAAATTGATCTACAGGTTCAACACAATCTCTACCAAAATTCAGGTACTTTTTTTGTATATTTGACCATAAAATTCAAGTAGAAATGCAAGGGACACAGGAGAACCAAAACAATCTTTAAAAAGAAGAACAAGTTGGAAAACTTACAGTTTCTGATTTCAAAACATACTACACAATAAGAGTGGTCAAATAAGCGTGGCACTGGTCTAAGAATAAACACAGATTAAATGAATAGAATGAAGAGTTCAGAAGTATACACTTAGATTTACAATAGATTTTCCACGAGTTTGCCAAAACAATTCGATGGGAAAAGAATTTTTTCGAGAAATTGAGAGTCAGTTCCTAGGCAGGTTGATAAGAAGTCCAGGGTCCCCAAGGAGGAGAAAGGGGTCTGGGGCTCTCAAAGTGGAGATAGGGGCCTGGAATTCTCAAGGAGGAGGAAAGGACAAACATCTTTTTTTTTTTTTTTTTCCTCTACATTCCTTAGTCTTAGTCACATAAAAAGTTTTCTTCTTTAAGCCCAGAACTGATGATTACACAACAAACAACTCAGTTTAAACTCTGTACTATGGATTATATAGGCTTCCTTCATAGCTCAGTTGGTGAATCATCTGCCTGCAATGCAGGAGACTTGGGTTCGATTCCTGGGTCGGGAAGATCCCCTGGAGAAGGAAATGGCAACCTACTCCAGTAATCTTGCCTGGAGAATCCCATGGACAGAATAGCCTGGCAGGCTACAGTACACGAATTCCAAGAGTCAGACACAATTTAGTGACTAAACCACCACTAAGGATTATATAACAACAATGTATCCTGCCTGAGGACAGTTTATCCTTCCTGAAAACCTTCTGGCTAATCCTGCTATCGTCAAATGTAAATTATGGGGGTGAGTCTAATAAGATCTTTACAACCTTGAGACATTCTTTTGATTTATTGTAATAACTAATTTTAAAAGTATATAACTCCCTTGCTAACACTAGCAAGGGGGGCACTCTCTATCCCCCTTCTGATGTCTTTGTCAGAAGCTTTCTCTGTCCATTTTTATACTTTAATAAAACTCTGCTCTTGAGTGATCAAGCCTGGTCCCTGGTCCCTGTTCCTAAAGCTAAATCTTCTTCTTCAGAGATCATGAATCCGACATCATTCACCGTAAGCTATCACCTTGGGGGCTCGTCCGGGAAGCTGTAGTTTCTCAGTGCCTCATAATGACTGAAGGCAGCCCCCAAAGGGGAGCCTTATCAGGGGTTTATACCAACCTGCCAATGCCAAGAGACACCCAATGTCCCTGCAAGGGGAGCGGCAAGAAATGGGCAAAGCATGTGGACCAAACTTTCCGTTCTCAGTCACCTTTTCCTGGTCTCTTTGACCATTTTGTAATTGCATGGGGAATTAGAACTATTAACCTAATCTGTCGGATCATAGACTTTCAAGGGACTTGTGATCCATGCTGATACTATGTACTTTTACTTAGACCCCAAGTATGGAAGCGCCTAGCCTCGCTAGGAGCTGAAAGTTACAAGAGCACGTTTGGGAACTAGGCAGAACTCTAGCTCCAGGAACGTCTCTCAGGCTAGAGGTTACTCTCTTGGATGCCTGCCTCAGGGGCCAGAGTCCTAAAAGTGAGTGTCATGACTGTGCCTCCGATCTATGTGGATAGAAACACTGCTGGTGACCATAAGATTTTGTTTTTTTAAATTTTATTTTATTTTTAAACTTTACAATATTGTATTGGTTTTGCCAAATATCGAAATGAATCCACCACAGGTATACATGTGTTCCCCATTCTGAACCCTCCTCCCTCCTCCCTCCCCATACCATCCCTCTGGGTCGTCCCAGTGCACCAGCCCCAAGCATCCAGTATCGTGCATCGAACCTGGACTGGCGACTCGTTTCATATATGATATTATACGTATTTCAATACCATTCTCCCAAATCATCCCACCCTCTCCCTCTCCCACAGAGTCCAAAAGACTATTCTATACATCAGTGTCTCTTTTACAGTCTCGTATACACGGTTATTGTTACCATCTTTCTAAATTCCATATATATGCATTAGTATACTGTATGGGTGTTTTTCTTTCTGGTTTACTTCACTCTGTATAATAGGCTCCGGTTTCATCCACCTCATTAGAACTGATTCAAATCTATTCTTTTTAATGGCTGACTAATACTCCATTGTGTATATGTACCACAGCTTTATTATCCATTCATCTGTTGATGGACATCTAGGTTGCTTCCATGTCCTGGCTATTATAAACAGTGCTGCAATGAACATTGGGGTACATGTGTCTCTTTCAATTCTAGTTTCCTCAGTATGTATGCCTAGCAGTGGGATTGCTGGATCATAAGGCAGTTCTATTTCCAGTTTTTTAAGGAATCTCCATACTGTTCTCCATAGTGGCTGTACTAATTTGCATTCCCACCAACAGTGTAAGAGGGTTCCCTTTTCTCCACACCCTCTCCAGCATTTATTGCTTGTAGACTTTTGGATCGCAGCCATTCTGACTGGTGTGAAATGGTACCTCATAGTGGTTTTCATTTGCATTTCTCTGATAATGAGTGATGTTGAGCATCTTTTCATGTGTTTGTTAGCCATCTGTATGTCTTCTTTGGAGAAATGTCTATTTAGTTCTTTGGCCCATTTTTTGATTGGGTCATTTATTTTTCTGGAATTGAGCTGTAGGAGTTGCTTGTATATTTTTGAGATTAGTTGTTTGTCAATTGCTTCATTTGCTATTATTTTCTCCCATTCTGAAGGCTGTCTTTTCACCTTGCTTATAGTTTCCTTTGTTGTGCAGAAGCTTTTAATTTTAATTAGGTCCCATTTGTTTATTTTTGCTTTTATTTCCAATATTCTGGGAGGTGGGTCATAGAGGATCCTGCTGTGGTGTATCTCAGTAGATGCAGAGAAAGCCTTTGACAAAATTCAACATCCATTTATGATAAAAACTCTCCAGAAAGCAGGAATAGAAGGAACATACCTCAACATAATAAAAGCTATATATGACAAACCCACAGCAAACATTATCCTCAATGGTGAAAAATTGAAAGCATTTCCTCTAAAGTCAGGAACAAGACAAGGGTGCCCACTTTCACCATTACTATTCAACATAGTTTTGGAAGTTTTGGCCACAGCAATCAGAGCAGAAAAAGAAATAAAAGGAATCCAAATTGGAAAAGAAGAAGTAAAACTCTCACTGTTTGCAGATGACATGATCCTCTACATAGAAAACCCTAAAGACTCCACCAGAAAATTACTAGAACTAATCAATGATTATAGTAAAGTTGCAGGATATAAAATCAACACACAGAAATCCCTTGCATTCCTATACACTAATAATGAGAAAACAGAAAGAGAAATTAAGGAAACAATTCCATTCACCATTGCAACAGAAAGAATAAAATACTTAGGAATATATCTACCTAAAGAAACTAAAGACCTATAGATAGAAAACTATAAAACACTGGTGAAAGAAATCAAAGAGGACACTAAAAGATGGGGAAATATACCATGTTCATGGATTGGAAGAATCAATATAGTGAAAATGAGTATACTACCCAAAGCAATTTATAGATTCAATGCAATCCCTATCAAGCTACCAACAGTATTCTTCACAGAGCTAGAACAAATAATTTCACAATTTGTATGGAAATACAAAAAACCTAGAATAGCCAAAGCTATCTTGAGAAAGAAGAATGGAACTGGAGAAATCAACCTACCTGACTTCAGGCTCTACTACAAAGCCACAGTCATCAAGACAGTATGGTACTGGCACAAAGACAGAAATATAGATCAATGGAACAAAATAGAAAGCCCAGAGATAAGTCCACGCACATATGGCCACCTTATCTTTGACAAAGGAGGCAAGAATATAAATTGGATTAAAGACAATCTCTTTAACAAGTGGTGCTGGGAAAACTGGTCAACCACTTGTAAAAGAATGAAACTAGACCACTTTCTAACACCATACACAAAAATAAACTCAAAATGGATTAAAGATCTAAACGTAAGGCCAGAAACCGTAAAACTCCTAGAGGAGAACATAGGCAAAACACTCTCTCACTCTCTGACCATAAGATTTTTTTTTTTTTTTTTGATTATCTTGCATTTTTTTTTTTCCTTTTTTATTTTTTTTAATTTTATTTTATTTTTAGACTCCACATAATCGTATCAGTTCTGCCAAACATCAAAACGAATCCACCACAGGTATACATGCGTTCCCCATCCTGAACCCTCCTCCCTCCTCCCTCCCCATACCATCCCTCTGGGTCGTCCCAGTGCATTAGCCCCAAGCATCCAGTATCGTGCATCGAACCTGGACTGGCAACTCGTTTCTTACATGATATTTTACATGTTACAATGTCATTCTCCCAAATCTTCCCACCCTCTCCCTCTCCCACAGAGTCCATAAGACTGTTCTATACATCAGTGTCTCTTTTGCTGTCTCGTACACAGGGTTATTGTTACCATCTTTCTAAATTCCATATATATGCGTTAGAATACTGTATTTATGTTTTTCCTTCTGGCTTACTTCACTCTGTATAATAGGCTCCAGTTTCATCCACCTCATTAGAACTGATTCAAATGTATTCTTTTTAATGGCTGAGTAATACTCCATTGTGTATATGTACCACAGCTTTCTTATCCATTCATCTGCTGATGGACATCTAGGTTGCTTCCATGTCTTGGCTATTATAAACAGTGCTGCGATGAACATTGGGGTACATGTGTCTCTTTCCCTTCTGGTTTCCTCAGTGTGTATGCCCAGCAGTGGGGTTGCTGGATCATAAGGCAGTTCTATTTCCAGTTTTTTAAGGAATCTCCACACTGTTCTCCATAGTGGCTGTATTAGTTTGCATTCCCACCAACAGTGTAAGAGGGTTCCCTTTTCTCCACACCCTCTCCAGCATTTATTATTTGTAGACTTTTGGATCGCAGCCATTCTGACTGGTGTGAAATGGTACCTCATAGTGGTTTTGATTTGCATTTCTCTGATAATGAGTGATGTTGAGCATCTTTTCATGTGTTTGTTAGCCATCTGTATGTCTTTTTTGGAGAAATGTCTATTTAGTTCTTTGGCCCATTTTTTGATTGGGTCGTTTATTTTTCTGGAGTTGAGCTGTAGGAGTTGCTTGTATATTTTTGAGATTAGTTGTTTGTCGGTTTCTTCATTTGCTATTATTTTCTCCCATTCTGAAGGCTGTCTTTTCACCTTGCTAATAGTTTCCTTTGATGTGCAGAAGCTTTTAAGGTTAATTAGGTCCCATTTGTTTATTTTTGTTTTTATTTCCAATATTCTGGGAGGTGGGTCATAGAGGATCCTGCTGTGATGTATGTCAGAGAGTGTTTTGCCTATGTTCTCCTCTAGGAGTTTTATAGTTTCTGGTCTTACGTTTAGATCTTTAATCCATTTTGAGTTTATTTTTGTGTATGGTGTTAGAAAGTGGTCCAGTTTCATTCTTTTACAAGTGGTTGACCAGATTTCCCAGCACCACTTGTTAAAGAGATTGTCTTTAATCCATTGTATATTCTTGCCTCCTTTGTCGAAGATAAGGTGTCCATATGTGCGTGGATTTATCTCTGGGCTTTCTATTTTATTCCATTGATCAATATTTCTGTCTTTGTGCCAGTACCATACTGTCTTGATAACTGTGGCTTTGTAGTAGAGCCTGAAGTCAGGTAGGTTGATTCCTCCAGTTCCATTCTTCTTTCTCAAGATCGCTTTGGCTATTCGAGGTTTTTTGTATTTCCATACAAATTGTGAAATTATTTGTTCTAGCTCTGTGAAGAATACTGTTGGTAGCTTGATAGGGATTGCGTTGAATCTATAAATTGCTTTGGGTAGTATACTCATTTTCACTATATTGATTCTTCCAATCCATGAACATGGTATATTTCTCCATCTATTAGTGTCCTCTTTGATTTCTTTCACCAGTGTTTTATAGTTTTCTATATATAGGTCTTTAGTTTCTTTAGGTAGATATATTCCTAAGTATTTTATTCTTTCTGTTGCAGTGGTGAATGGAATTGTTTCCTTAATTTCTCTTTCTGTTTTCTCATTATTAGTGTATAGGAATGCAAGGGATTTCTGTGTGTTGATTTTATATCCTGCAACTTTACTGTAGTCATTGATTATTTCTAGTAATTTTCTGGTGGACTCTTTAGGGTTTTCTATGTAGAGGATCATGTCATCTGCAAATAGTGAGAGTTTTACTTCTTCTTTTCCAATTTGGATTCCTTTTATTTCTTTTTCTGCCCTGATTGCTGTGGCCAAAACTTCCAAAACTATGTTGAATAGTAATGGTGAAAGTGGGCACCCTTGTCTTGTTCCTGACTTTAGAGGAAATGCTTTCAATTTTTCACCATTGAGGATAATGTTTGCAGTGGGTTTGTCATATATAGCTTTTATTATGTTGAGGTATGTTCCTTCTATTCCTGCTTTCTGGAGAGTTTTTATCATAAATGGATGTTGAATTTTGTCAAAGGCTTTCTCTGCATCTATTGAGATAATCATATGGTTTTTATTTTTCAATTTGTTAATGTGGTGTATTACATTGATTGATTTGCGGATATTGAAGAATCCTTGCATCCCTGGGATAAAGCCCACTTGATCATGGTGTATGATCTTTTTAATGTGTTGTTGGATTCTGATTGCTAGAATTTTGTTAAGGATTTTTGCATCTATGTTCATCAGTGATATTGGCCTGTAGTTTTCTTTTTTTGTGGGATCTTTGTCAGGTTTTGGTATTAGGGTGATGGTGGCCTCATAGAATGAGTTTGGAAGTTTACCTTCCTCTGCAATTTTCTGGAAGAGTTTGAGCAGGATAGGTGTTAGCTCTTCTCTAAATTTTTGGTAGAATTCAGCTGTGAAGCCGTCTGGACCGGGGCTTTTGTTTGCTGGAAGATTTTTGATTACAGTTTCAATTTCCATGCTTGTGATGGGTCTGTTAAGATTTTCTATTTCTTCCTGGTCCAGTTTTGGAAAGTTGTACTTTTCTAAGAATTTGTCCATTTCTTCCACATTGTCCATTTTATTGGCATATAATTGTTGATAGTACTCTCTTATGATCCTTTGTATTTCTGTGTTGTCTGTTGTGATCTCTCCATTTTCGTTTCTAATTTTGTTGATTTGATTTTTCTCCCTTTGTTTCTTGATGAGTCTGGCTAATGGTTTGTCAATTTTATTTATCCTTTCAAAGAACCAGCTTTTGGTTTTGTTGATTTTTGCTATGGTCTCTTTTGTTTCTTTTGCATTTATTTCTGCTCTAATTTTTAAGATTTCTTTCCTTCTACTAACCCTGGGGTTCTTCATTTCTTCCTTTTCTAGTTGCTTTAGGTGTAGAGTTAGGTTATTTATTTGACTTTTTTCTTGTTTCTTGAGGTGTGCCTGTATTGCTATGAACTTTCCCCTTAGGACTGCTTTTACCGTGTCCCACAGGTTTTGGGTTGTTGTGTTTTCATTTTCATTCGTTTCTATGCAAATTTTGATTTCTTTTTTGATTTCTTCTGTGATTTGTTGGTTATTCAGCAGCGTGTTGTTCAGCCTCCATATGTTGGAATTTTTAATAGTTTTTCTCCTGTAATTGAGATCTAATCTTACTGCATTGTGGTCAGAAAAAATGCTTGGAATGATTTCTATTTCTTTGAATTTACCAAGGCTAGCTTTATGGCCCAGGATGTGATCTATCCTGGAGAAGGTTCCATGTGCGCTTGAGAAAAAGGTGAAATTCATTGTTTTGGGATGAAATGACCTATAGATATCAATTAGGTCTAACTGGTCTATTGTATCATTTAAAGTTTGTGTTTCCTTGTTAATTTTCTGTTTAGTTGATCTATCCATAGGTGTAAGTGGGGTATTAAAGTCTCCCACTATTATTGTGTTATTGTTAATTTCTCCTTTCATACTTGTTAGCATTTGTCTTACGTACTGTGGTGCTCCCGTGTTGGGTGCATATATATTTATAATTGTTATATCTTCTTCTTGGATTGATCCTTTGATCATTATGTAGTGACCTTCTTTGTCTCTTTTCACAGCCTTTGTTTTAAAGTCTATTTTATCTGATATGAGTATTGCTACTCCTGCTTTCTTTTGGTCCCTATTTGCATGGAAAATCTTTTTCCAGCCCTTCACTTTCAGTCTGTATGTGTCCCCTGTTTTGAGGTGGGTCTCTTGTAGACAACATATGTAGGGGTCTTGTTTTTGTATCCATTCAGCCAGTCTTTGTCTTTTGGTTGGGGCATTCAACCCATTTACGTTTAAGGTAATTACTGATAAGTATGTTCCCGTTGCCATTTACTTTATTGTTTTGGGTTCGAGTTTATACACCGTTTTTGTGTTTCCTGTCTAGAGAATATCCTTTAGTATTTGTTGGAGAGCTGGTTTGGTGGTGCAGAATTCTCTCAGCTTTTGCTTGTCTGAAAAGCTTTTGATTTCTCCTTCATACTTGAATGAGATCCTTGCTGGGTACAATAATCTGGGCTGTAGGTTATTTTCTTTCATCATTTTAAGTATGTCTTGCCATTCCCTCCTGGCTTGAAGAGTTTCTATTGAAAGATCAGCTGTTATCCTTATGGGAATTCCCTTGTGTGTTATTTGTTGTTTTTCCCTTGCTGCTTTTAATATTTGTTCTTTGTGTTTGATCTTTGTTAATTTGATTAATATGTGTCTTGGGGTGTTTCTCCTTGGGTTTATCCTGTTTGGTACTCTCTGGGTTTCTTGGACTTGGGTGATTATTTCCTTCCCCATTTTAGGGAAGTTTTCCACTATTATCTCCTCAAGTATTTTCTCATGGTCTTTCTTTTTGTCTTCTTCTTCTGGAACCCCTATGATTCGAATGTTGTAGCGTTTAATATTGTCCTGGAGGTCTCTGAGATTGTCCTCATTTCTTTTAATTCGTTTTTCTTTTATCCTCTCTGATTCATTTATTTCTACCATTCTATCTTCTAATTCACTAATCCTGTCTTCTGCCTCTGTTATTCTACTATTTGTTGCCTCCAGAGTGTTTTTAATTTCACTTATTGCATTATTCATTATATATTGACTCTTTTTTATTTCTTCTAGGTCCTTGTTAAACCTTTCTTGCATCTTCTCAATCCTTGTCTCCAGGCTATTTATCTGTGATTCCATTTTAGTTTCAAGATTTTGGATCAATTTCACTATCATTATTCGGAATTCTTTATCGGGTAGATTCCCTATCTCTTCCTCTTTTGTTTGGTTTGGTGGGCATTTATCCTGTTCCTTTATCTGCTGAGTATTCTTCTGTCTCTTCATCTTGTTTAAATTGCTGAGTTTGGGGTGTCCTTTCTGTATTCTGGCAGTTTGTGGAGTTCTCTTTATTGTGGTGTTTCCTCGCTGTGTGTGGGTTTGTACAGGTGGCTTGTCAAGGTTTCCTGGTTAGGGAAGCTTGTGTCGGTGTTCTGGTGGGTGGAGCTGTATTTCTTCTCTCTCCTTTCGAAGAGTTGGGTTGCTTTTCTGGGTGCCTGATGTCCTCTGCCGGCATTCAGAAGTTGTTTTGTGGAATTTACTCGACGTTTAAATGCTCTTTTGATGAATTTGTGGGGGAGAAAGTGTTCTCCCCGTCCTACTCCTCCGCCATCTTGGCTCCTTGACCATAAGATTTTTGAGGACACATTGGGAACTGCAGGGTCTGGTCAGATTAGAAGTGCAATGGGCTTCTTCCTTTGGTAGTGCTAGCTCTTAGTGGACCAGAGGAGGCTCTTCGGTGGCTTTTGTCTCAACTCCCTAGATATTCCTTTTGTGGAATCTGTGGGAATGAACTGGAAGCATTGACCCTAGAAGCTTGAAAACAAAAATCACTTTTTCCTCATTGGCCAACCCTTAACCACCTCTTTTGCTATACTGGTGTGGTGACACTCAGAAGGGACATCTTGGTTGTTGTTCATCCCTTTATGACTCACCATTTCTACTGCAGTCAGGACTGTACTCAGGAATGTGCATGAGCATCCATAAGATAGATGCTTCCCTTAGTAGCCTTAGCTTGGGAAACATTCCGGAAAGCTACTCTGTTACACTCTAGGTGGCATCAGAGGAAAAGGGCAAATCAAACAAAGATCTTGGTGGGAAGGAACTGGAAATCAATCTGGAATGCTATCAGGTCTACCCCCTGGTGTATCTCCACCCCATCTCAGTGGTAGAATCGGGAGGGATGAGTAAGATGCCTGTGATGGTAAGGGACAAACTAAGTCCGACAGGGGAAAGGAAGCTTCCACGGAAAATCTGTCTACACCCCATCTAGAGCAAGGAAGGATGCTTTTGGTGGAAAAAGCCATGTCTGTAGCTGCTGCTTTTTTCTCTCTTGCAGATGGGAGCTAGCAGTTCCAGAACCACTCATTTACAATGTATTTAAAAAACTGGGACAAGTTTGATCCCAAGAATTTAAAAAAGACACACCTGATATTCTTCTGTGATACTAAATGGCCACAATATACTTTGGAAGATGGGGAACACTGGCCGGTTGAAGGATCTCAATTATTACTGTTTTACTACTAGATAGGTTCTGTAGAAAACAAGAGAAATGGGTAGAAGTGCCATATGGGTCACTTTTTCTCTCCACAAGACATGCCAGACTTATATCCTAAGGGTGCAGATTTGGGTGTGAAATCTTCAGCTGCCTCCTGTTCTCTTACTTTGCCCCTTTATCTGGGGCTCCCAACTGAACAGACTGAGAATTAGGGCACCCTTCCAGGAGGGGTTGCCTCAGTCTTGGTAGAAATTCAAACAGTACCAGTTGCAGTTGAGACTATTGAGAGGATTCAAAAGGTATATAGAAGGCTTTATGGGACTAACTTTACTTTATGACCTTACTTGGAGAGAGGTAATGTACGTCTTGGGACAGATGCTGACTCCAGACTTGAGAGCTCGAGTTTTGGGGGAAGCTCCTACTTTTGGAGATGAATGGCTTGAATATGAGACAAGGGGAAAGAGGGAACACAAAATAGCCCTCCTTCCTCATGGGAGCCAAGTGGTTCCAATAACAGAGCTGCTTTGCCGGATGTATTCTTGAAGGACTTAAGCAAGCACACGCTAAGACCTGAAACAATGCTCCGTTGGCTGACATAGAACAGGAAGAGAAGGAAACTCCTGGTAAATTCCTAGATAGACTATGGAGGCTCTCCACAAGTTTACTGATGCTGAAAGAGGAGTAATCTTAAAAGACTTCTCAGTCAGCTCCAGATATCTGCCATAAGTTACAAAAACAGGCGCTTGGACCAAATCAGTCTTTAAAAAACTGTTGCAACTGGCTCAGACCATATATTACAGTAGAGAATATGAGGAGGAAAATAAGAGGCAAAAAAAGACCAGGGAAAGACTGAAGCCCCAGCATGGCTGTTAGACCTGCTCTGAAACAGCCTGAGAAAAATGCCCAGAGGGACCCAGGTGAAAAGGGATAGATTTGTTATTACTCTGGAAAGGAGCAGGCATCTCAAGTGGGATTGCCCTCAGGACCTAAGCTGCCCCTGGCTCCATGTCTGGTCTATAAAGGACCACGCTAGAGAAGAGACAGCCCTCTGAGGCATAGGCCCCAGGGGTCAGACTCTCAGGACAATCAGGAGTGAAGGTGCATGGGGGTTCCCACACAAGCCCCTGTCCTAATTACACCTGATGAACCCTAGGTATTAATAACTGTGGGGGCCAATCAGTCAATTTCCTTTTGGACACTGGGGCAACTTTCTCTGTGCTCACTGAAGCCCCTGGTCCACCTTCCTCCTGATCCACTACCATAATGGGGCTGTCTGGACGAGCCAAACGCTATTATTTCAGTCATCCTTTAAGCTGCAACTGGGACTCTGTACTATTTTCTCATGAGTTTCTAATAGTGTCAGAGTTTCCCTCACCCTTTCTGGAAAGGGATATACTGAACAAGGTCCAGGCCTCTGTTTTCACAAATATATAACCTGCTCTTTCTTTCCCATTAATTGAACAAAATGTAAATCCTAAACTGTGGCTTGATGGAAAATCTGTGGATCAAGACAAAATGCTATATCTGTAGTTGTCATGCAAGGACCTGAACTTATTTCCACATCAAAAGCAGTATCCACTGAAACCCAAAGTTGAGGAAGGGTTAAAACCCATCACTGAAAATTTGAAGAAACAAGGGCTATTAATTCCCTATAACAGTCCATGTAACACTCCTATTCTGGGAATAAAAATGTCAAATGATAAATGGAAGGATGCTTTATAGAGTTAAACCTATACTAAATCATCCTCCACCTATGACTTTAAGACAATTCAGAGGATTCTTCGGCATTGCAGACTATTGCCACATTTGGATTCTGGGTTATGAGGAACCTGCACAGCCTTTATATAATCTTATAACTGAGACTCAGCAGGCCCAAACTGACAAGCTGCCTTGGTCCCCAGAGACTCAAAAGGCTTTTCAGTTCAGTTCAGTTCAGTCAGTCAGTCATATCCGACTCTTTGCAACCTCATGGACCACAGCATGCCAGAAACCCCTGTCCATCAACAAATCACAGTTTACCCAAACTCATGTCCATTGAGTTGGGGATGCCAGCCAACCATCTCATCCTCTGTCATCTCCTTCTCCTCCTGCCTTCATCTTTCCCAGCATCAGAGTCTTTTCTACTGAGTCAGCTCTTCAGTCAGGTGGCCAAAGTACTGCAGTTTCAGCTTTAGCATCAGTCCTTCCAGAGAACACCCAGGACTGATCTCCTTCAGAATGGACTGGTTGGATATCATTGCAGTTCAAGGGACTCTCAAGAGTCTTCTCCAGCACCACAGTTCAAAAGCATCAATTCTTCGGCGCTCAGCTTTCTTCACAGTCCAACTCTCACATACACACATGACCACTGGAAAAACCATAGCCTTGACTAGACGGACTTTGTTGGCAAAGTAATGTCTCTGCTTTTGAATATGCTATCCAAATTGGTCATAACTTGCCTTCCAAGGAGTAAGCATCTTTTAATTTCATGGCTTCAATCAGCAGTGATTTTTGGAGCCCAAAAAAATAGTCTGACACTGTTTCCACTGTTCCCCCATCTATTTGCCATGAAGTGATGGGACCAGATGCCATGATCTTCGTTTTCTGAATGTTGAGCTTTAAGCCAACTTTTTCACTCTCCACTTTCACTTTCATCAAGAGGCTTTTTAGTTTCTCTTCACTTTCTGCCATAAGGGTGGTATCATCTGCATATCTGAGGTTATTGATATTTCTCCCAGCAATCTTGATTTCAGCTTGTGCTTCTCCCAGCCCAGTGTTTCTCATGATATACTCTGCATATAAGTTAAATAAGCAGGGTGACAATATACAGCCTTGATGTACTCCTTTTCCTATTTGGAACCAGTCTGTTGTTCCATGTCCAGTTCTAGCTGTTGCTTCCTGACCTGCATACAGATTTCTCAAGAGGCAGGTCAGGTGGTCTGGTATTCCCATCTCTTTCTGAATTTCCCACAGTTTATTGTGATCCACACAGTCAAAGGCTTTGGCATAGTCAATAAAGCAGAAATAGATGTTTTTCTGGAACTCTCTTGTTTTTTCCATGATCCAGCGGATGTTGGCAATTTGATCTCTGGTTCCTCTGCCTTTTCTAAAACCAGCTTGAACATCTGGAATTTCACGGGTCATGCATTGCTGAAGCCTGGCTTGGAGAATTTTGAGCATTACTTTACTAGCGTGTGAGATGAGTGCAATTGTGTGGTAGTTTGAGCATTCTTTGGCATTGCCTTTTTTGGTGATTAGAATGAAAACTGACCTTTTCCAGTCCTGTGGCCACTGCTGAGTTTTCCAAATTTGCTGGCATATTCAGTGCAGCACTTTCACAGCATCATCTTTCAGGATTTGAAAGAGCTCAACTGGAATTCCATCACCTCCACTAGCTTTGTTCGTAGTGATGCTTTCTAAGGCCCACTTGACTTCACATTCCAGGATGTCTGGCTCTAGGTCAGTGATCACACCATCATGATTATCTGGATCATTAAGATCTTTTTTGTACAGTTCTGCTGTGTATTCTTGCCACCTCTTCTTAATATCTTCTGCTTCTGTTAGGTCCATACCATTTCTGTCCTTTATCGAGCCCATCTTTGCACGAAATGTTCCCTTGGTATCTCTAATTTTCTTGAAGAGATCTCTAGTCTTTCCCATTCTGTTGTTTTCCTCTGTTTCTTTGCATTGATCACTGAGGAAGGCTTTCTTATCTCTTCTTGCTATTCTTCGGAACTCTGCATTCAGATGCTTATATCTTTCCTTTCCTCCTTTGCATTTTGCTTCTCTTCTTTTCACAGCTATTTGTAAGGCCTCCCCAGACAGCCATTTTGCTTTTTTGCATTTCTTTTCCATGGGGATGGTCTTGATCCCTGTCTCTTGTACAATGTCATGAACCTCATTCTACAGTTCATCAGGCACTCCATCTATGAGATCTAGGCCCTTAAATCTATTTCTCACTTCCACTGTATTATCATAAGGGATTTGATTTAGGTCATACCTGAATGATCTAGTGGTTTTCCCTACTTTCTTCAATTTAAGTCTGAGTTTGGTAATAAGGAGTTCATGACCTGAGCCACAGTCAGCTCCTGGTCTTGTTTCTGTTGACTGTATAGAGCTTCTCCATCTTTGGCTGCAAAGAATATAATGACTCTGATTTCAGTGTTGACCATCTGGTGATGTCCATGTATAGAGTCTTCTCTTGTGTTGTTGGGAGAGGGTGTTTGTTATGACCAGTGCATTTTCTTGGCAAAACTCTATTAGTCTTTGCCCTGCTTCATTCTGTATTCCAAGGCCATAGTTGCCTGTTACCCCTGGTGTTTCTTGACTTCCTATTTTTGCATTCCAGTCCCCTATAATGAAAAGGACATCTTTTTTGGGTGTTAGTTCTAAAAGGTCTTGTAGGTCTTCATAGAACTGTTCAACTTCAGCTTCTTCAGTGTTACTGCTTGGGGCATAGGCTTGGATCACTGTGATATTGAATGGTTTGCCTTGGAAACGAACAGAGATCATTCTGTCGTTTTTGAGATCGCATCCAAGTACTGCATTTCGGACTCTTTTGTTGACCATGATGGCCACTCCATTTCTTCTAAGGGATTCCTGCCCACAGTAGTAGATATAATGGTCATCTGAGTTAAATTCACCCATTCCAGTCCACTTTAGTCCGCTGATTCCTAGAATGTCAACGTTCACTCTTGCCATCTCCTGTTTGACCACTTCCAATTTGCCTTGATACATGGACCTAACATTCCAGGTTCCTATGCAATATTACTCTTTACAGCATCGGACCTTGCTTCTATCACCAGTCACATCCAGAACTGGGTATTGTTTTTGGTTTGGCTCCATCCCTTCATTCTTTCTGGAGTTATTTCTCCACTGATCTCCAGTGGCATATTGGGCACCTACCGACCTGGGGAGTTCCTCTTTCAGTATCCTATCATTTTGCCTTTTCAGACATTACCAGGAGGTTAACTCCTGACCCAGCCTTTGAGCCAAACAAGCCAGTGTTTGAGCCAGGAATTGAGATGGGCCTAAGAATCTATGTTGGCCTGCTTCTGCTGACTCCAAAAGTCCTGAGTCTGCCATTTGGCCCTCAAGACAATACCTTCCTGTCCTGGGCTCATTAGTACACCACATTCCACAATCAACATAACTGCTGTGTCTGTGATGAGAAGCGCTCCCCCTCCTCATCAATTGAAGACTTCCCATGGTGGGTTTCTCCACCTCAAGGAAAAGACTTTCTTCAACTCTGTGATGACATCTAGCAATCCTAAAATGGACTGGTATAACATATTGGATCTTAACTTTGGACATACTTGAACTTTCAATTTTGATTTAATTTGGTTTAATGACTATTTTGCCTTACATCTGTAACTGTATAATGGGGTTTGTGTCTAAATATCTGAAAGCTTTTAAGTTACAAATGGTTGTCCAGGATCCTATGAGTGCCACAACCTTCTCTAACTATTACTTGGGGCCCCTGGATTAGACACCCTCAGTATGAGGGTTAGGAGAATATGTTGCCTCAACAATTTAGGGACGATGCCCCTCAACAGCAGGAAGTAGTTATGGAATGAAAATGACACCCCTTTCCCTTGGCAACATAATTCTCCTAAAAGAAAAGGGGGGAATGAGAGAGTCAATTCCTAGGCAGGTTGATAAGAAGTCCAGGGTCCCCAAGGAGGAGAAAGGGGTCTGGGGCTCTCAAAGTGGAGATAGGGGTCTGGAATTCTCAAGGAGGAGGAAAGGACAAACATCTTTTTTTTTTTTTTTCTCTACATTCCTTAGTCTTAGTTATATAAAAATTTTTTTTTTTCTTTAAACACAGAACTGATGATTACACAACAAACAACTCAGTTTAAACTCTATACTAAGAATTGTATAGCAACAATGTATCCTGCTTGAGGACAGTTTCTCCTTCCTGAAAATGTTCTGGCATGATAGTGTGATCACTGACCTAGAGCCAGACATCCTGGAATGTGAAGTCAAGTGGGCCTTAGAAAGCATCACTACGAACAAAGCTAGTGGAGGTGATGGAATTCCAGTTGAGCTCTTTCAAATCCTGAAAGATGATGCTGTGAAAGTGCTGCACTGAATATGCCAGCAAATTTGGAAAACTCAGCAGTGGCCACAGGACTGGAAAAGGTCAGTTTTCATTCCAATCCCAAAGAAAGGCAATGCCAAAGAATGCTCAAACTACCACACAATTGCACTCATCTCACACGCTAGTAAAGTAATGCTCAAAATTCTCCAAGCCAGGCTTCAGCAATGCATGACCCGTGAAATTCCAGATGTTCAAGCTGGTTTTAGAAAAGGCAGAGGAACCAGAGATCAAATTGCCAACATCCGCTGGATCATGGAAAAAACAAGAGAGTTCCAGAAAAACATCTATTTCTGCTTTATTGACTATGCCAAAGCCTTTGACTGTGTGGATCACAATAAACTGTGGGAAATTCAGAAAGAGATGGGAATACCAGACCACCTGACCTGCCTCTTGAGAAATCTGTATGCAGGTCAGGAAGCAACAGCTAGAACTGGACATGGAACAACAGACTGGTTCCAAATAGGAAAAGGAGTACATCAAGGCTGTATATTGTCACCCTGCTTATTTAACTTATATGCAGAGTACATCATGAGAAATGCTGGACTGGAAGAAGCACAAGCTGAAATCAAGATTGCTGGGAGAAATATCAATAACCTCAGATATGCAGATGATACCACCCTTATGGCAGAAAGTGAAGAGGAACTAAAAAGCCTCTTGATGAAAGTGAAAGTGGAGAGTGAAAAAGTTGGCTTAAAGCTCAACATTCAGAAAACGAAGATCATGGCATCTGGTCCCATCACTTCATGGCAAATAGATGGGGGAACAGTGGAAACAGTGTCAGACTTTATTTTTCTGGGCTCCAAAATCACTGCAGATGGTGACTGCAGCCATGAAATTAAAAGACGCTTACTTCTTGAAAGGAAAGTTATGTCCAACCTAGATAGCATATTCAAAAGCAGAGACTTACTTTGCCAACAAAGGTCCATCTCGTCAAGGCTATGGTTTTTCCTGTGGTCATGTATGGATGTGAGAGTTGGACTGTGAAGAAGGCTGAGCACCGAAGAATTGATGCTTTTGAACTGTGGTGTTGGAGAAGACTCTTGAGAGTCCCTTGGACTGCAATGATATCCAACCAGTCCATTCTGACGGAGATCATCCCTGGGATTTCTTTGGAAGGAATGATGCTAAAGCTGAAACTCCAGTACTTTGGCCACCTAATGCGAAGTGTTGACTCATTGGAAAAGACCCTGATGCTGGGAGGGATTGGGGGCAGGAGGAGAAGGGGACGCCAGAGTATGAGATGGCTGGATGGCATCACTGACTCAGTGGACGTCAGTCTAAGTGAACTCCGGGAGTTGGTGATGGACAGGGAGGCCTGGCGTGCTGCGATTCATGGGGTCACAAAGAGTCGGACACGACTGAGCAACTGAACTGAACTGAATCCTATTATCTTAAAATGTAAATTATCGGGGTGGGTCTAGTAAGATCTTTACAACCTTGAGACATTCTTTTTATTTACTGGAATAACTAATTTAAAAGTTATATAACTCCCTTATTGATACTAGCAAGGAGGGCACTCTCTGTCCCCCTTCTGATATCTATGTCAGAAACTTTTGCAATGTCCCTTTTTATACTTTAATAAAACTCTGCTATAAAAAAGCTCTTGAGTGGTCAAGCCTGGTACCTGGTCCTAAAGCTAAATCTTCTTCAGAGATCATGAATCTCACATTGATCACCATAAGCTATCAAAATGATATTGAGATACCAGCAATCCATATGAAAATCATCAAGTTAGACCCTTTCTCACACAAGATACAAAACTGAACTGAAAATATATGGTAGTCTTCTTAAACGTAAGAGCTAAAACTGTAATATCTATATTTGTTTCCTATGGCTGATATGACAAATTACCATAAATTTGGTGGATTATAAAAACAAAAATTTATTATCTTACCATTGTAGAGGCTAGAAACCCAAATCTGGAAGTCTACAGAGGTCCTCTTGAGTGTTTGGCTGAGTATTGATCTGTGTACCTGTGAGAGGCCAGGGAAAGAATCACCAGAATATAGTACTCTTAGAGCTCACAATAGGCTGGGGAGAATTAACATGACTTCTATAGAGAAAAGAAGACTTCATACAGCCAATGGTCATCAATTAGAGCCACCAGAGGGACACCATTTTAGTAGAAGGGTTAAATTACCCTTATAGTAAAAGCTCCCTTGGACCTACCCTGCTGCTGCTAAGTCACTTCAGTTGTGTCCGACTCCGTGCGACCCCATAGATGGCAGCCCACCAGGCTCCCCCGTCCCTGGGATTCTCCAGGCAAGAACACTGGAGTGGGTTGCCATCTCCTTCTCCAATGCATCAAAGTGAAAAGTGAAAGTGAAGTCGCTCAGTCGTGTCTGACCCTCAGCGACCCCATGGACTGCAGCCTTCCAGGCTCCTCCGTCCATGGGATTCCCCAGACAAGAGTACTGGAGTGGGGTACCATTGCCTTCTCCGGGACCCACCCTAATAAAAGTTAAAAACAAACTTTAAGATTTATTTTTGTAACTTTTTAAACAGAGGAAACAACGTATTCCTTGGGGAAATGTTAGGGATTGAGAAGACAAACCCTGGGTAAAATAATTATGATGGCACCTAGAACTGATAGATGTGTCTAGGAGAGAAATACAGGCATTGCCCAGCACCATGGTGGACAGCTACTTTCTGAGACTCAGCAGACAATACTGTCAGAGGAAAGTATGAACCATAACTTTGAGAATAATCATTTTTTAAAAAACAGAGGTTACATAGATAAGAGAATTATCAGAAAAATGTATTATAAAAGTTACAACATATAAGTTCAATATGTTCAAAAAGGTAGAGGGAGCTATGAATATGATGAAGAGAGTAATGCAAGATATTAAGAAGAGAACCAAATGGCACTTGAAGAGGTGAAAAATACAATATCTGAAATGAAAAGTACACTGGAAGGGGTTATTCATCTCACTAAATGCTGCAGAAATCAGTGATCGTCAATACATAAAACCAGAAAGTATTCAAAAACAAAGATAAACAGAGCAAAAATAAACAAATAAGTGAGGTGGGAGGAGAGAAAACATGAGCAGAGCATGAATTAACTGAAGTATAATAACAAATGGTCTAACATACATGTAGGGATGTAAAGTACCAGAAGAAGAGAGTGAAAAATAATAATAATTGAAGAAAATTTTCTAAATTTACCAAAACTGTAAATCTACAGATCTAAACTTCAGCAAACCTTGAAAGTGAAAGTGTTAGTCACTCAGTCATGTCCGACTCTTTCAGACCCCATGTACTATAGCCTGCTGGACTCCTCTGTCCATGGAACTCTCCAGGCAAGAATACTGGAGTGGGCTGCCATTCCCTTCTCCAGGGGATTTTCCCGACCCAGGGATCGAACTGGGGTCTCCTGCATTGTAGGCATCTTTACCATCTGAGCCAGCCTGGAAGCCCTCAGCAAACCTTAAGCAGAATAAACCAAAAGAAAGCTACACCAAATATCCTCATGATCATCAATATGCTGAACATCAGTGATAAATAGAAAATATAAGAGCAATCAGAGAAAAAAAGATACGTTGGGCCTAAGGAGAAATCACAAAGAGAATTTTTAAATGTTTCAAAGCAAATGAAAACACATTGTATAAAATTCTGTAGTACAAGTTAAAGCAGAGCTTATATGGAAAGTGATAGTTTTAAATGCTTACATTAGCAAAGAGGGGCCTCAAATAACTAATATTAAGAAAAATAAAAAGTCAAATCCAAATTAAATGAAGGAATCCAGATGTAGAGGGGCCTCCCTGGTGGCTCAGATGGTAAAGAATCTGCCTACAATGCAGTAGACCCAGGTTCGATCACTGGGCTGGGAGATCCCCTGGAGAAGGGAATGGCAACCCACTCCAGTATTCTTGCCTAGAGAATCCCATACACAGATGAGCCTGGCAGGCTACAGTCCATGGGGGTCCCAAAGAGTCAGACACAAGGGAGCAACTAAGTACACACACACATATTCAGATATAGAAAACAAATATAGGTAACAAACAGTTACCAGGGGATGGAGACAATACAATACAATAGGGATGCAATACAGGGATAAATTGGGAGATTGGGATTGACATATATACACTACTATATATAAAATACATAATGAATAAAGATCTACTGCATTATGAGGAAACAGTGGCTGACTTTATTTTGGGGGGCTCAAAAATTACTGTAGATGGTGACTGTAGCCATGAAATTAACAGATGCTTACTCCTTGGAAGGAAAGTTATGACCAACCTAAACAGCATATTAAAAAGCAGATACATTACTTTGCCAACAAAGGTCCATCTTGTCAAGGCTATGGTTTTTCCAGTAGTCATGTATGGATGTGAGATTTGGACTATAAAGAAAGCTGAGCACCAAAAAATTGATGCTTTTGAACTGCGGTGTTGGAGAAGACTCTTGAGAGTCCCTTGGACTGCAAGGAGATCCAACCAGTCCATCCTAAAGGAGATCAGTCCTGAGCATTCATTGGAAGGACTGATGTTGAAGATGAAACTCCAATACTTTAGCCACCTGATGTGAAGAGCTGATTCATTTGAAAAGACCCTGATGCTGGGAAAGATTGAAGGCAGGAGGAGAAGGGGACGACAGAAGATGAGATGGTTGGATGGCATCCCCTACTCAATGGACATGAGTTTGGGTTAACTCCAGGAGTTGGTGATGGACAGGGAGGACTGGAGTGCTGTGGTCCATGAGGTCGCAAAGAGTCAGACACGACTGAGCGACGAAACTGAACTGATGTTATAGCAAAGGAAACTCTACTCGGTATTCTGTAATGACCTATATGGGAAAAGAATCCTTAAAAAAGTGGATATATGTATATGTATAACTGATCCACTTTGCTGTATAGTTTAAACTAAGACAACATTGTAAATTAACTATATTCTAATAAAAATTTTTAAAAAATAAATAAGTGAAGGAAGAAAATAATAAAGATAAAAGGAGTGGATAAAACAAAATAGCAAAGACAAATTACACCCAAAATCTGTTTTTTTGAAAAAAATTCATAAATGTTATAGATATTTAGCCAGATTCATCAGAAAGAAAAGAGAGACAACACAATTACCAATAACAGAAATTAAAGTGGTAGCATCACTACATGTTCCACAGATATTAAAATAATAATGAAGGATTATTATGAACAACTGTATGCTAAAACAATTAACAATTCAGATGAAATAAAAATTATATGGAAGAAACAAAGTACCAAAACCCATCCCAGAAGAAACAGGTAACATGAAAAGCCTTCTTTTTGAGAGGAAGCAAAAGATTGTGTATAGGAAGTAGAACCTCTCAGTTTGATCTCATGAATTTTATTTAGGCCCCAAATCAAGCGGTCCAGCTCTAACCCGGAATACCAATCTCAAGGGCTTAAATGAATTGAATTGGAAGCAATTAAAGCAATTTAAATTCAGATTAAGATGACCATATCCTTGTAACTGTAGAACTGCAAACCCAATGACTCTTCTCAAGATTGCCAAATTCTCTCCCTTTCCCGTGTTCTGCACACTTTCCAGAAAAGTTCAGATAAGACCATAAACCAAAGTCAGTTCAAGTACTAGCAAATTAATATGATTTCAAGGACTCGGACTATACACGTGGGTCCTTTAATAGGAGGCAAAAATGTTTCAAAAGAAAATTATTAGAGATGAAGTTAAGAATGCATATGTACCTAGAGGTAGGATAGACATTAACAGATTTTCAATAAGACTTAAATGATTACTTTAAATATCATTTTCCAAAGAACTATTTTTGGTAAGGGTGAGATTAAATGTTTGAAGAAGCAAAAGGATGGCAACAAAACAAGAAACCAGTATGGACATGGCAAGTTGGTGCTGAAACCCATTTCATTTACATCAGTTTGACAAATGTTAGTCTTACCACTGTGCAGGTTTCTGGCTAACTACTGCAACACTGACCACCTCAAGGGCCAGGAATTACTTGCTATTAGGTGAGTCTTGAATTCACTCCGAGTTCTTGCTTGAGAATCCCAGGGATGGGGGAGCCTGGTGGGCTACCGTCAGTGGGGTCGCACAGAGTCGGACACGACTGATGCGACTTGGCAGCAGCAGCAGCAGGTGAGTCTTCAGGGTAACAACTTCACATATACCTTTTTCCTGTTATTCATCTCAATCTTGTAGAATTCTGTTTCTAAAGCTGGCTGTGTTATTTCCTTAAAATTATTTTGTACTTGTTTCAGAATCTAGTTCTGTTTCCTTCTTTGGGAATTTAAATGCAAACGGATGCAATACAACCCCAAATAACCTTTTTGGTTCTTTCACCAGGATTGGACATCTGATATCATTTTTTTAAAAAACTGAAAATGAAATGAAAGTTTCATGCATTCTTTTTCCTAGGCGCAGTAAGAGATCTATTTTCACCATCATGAAACGTTTGCTTCTGAAAATTCAGGTATTTAATTAAAAATGATAGTGCCCTCAATTAACTCTGGCAGTTTATATGGAGTCAAAGACATACCTGGCATTTTTTTTAAGTTTATAACAATGTAAACAAAATTCTGCCAAAATCATTAAACTATTTAATTAGACATGATGTAAATCTCCCTTAAGTAATTCACTACCTAAGTCATATATAAAGACAGACTTTGCTTATGCCCCTTTTATAGGAGACTAATAGGAGGCCATTATCCTCTTGGAGTGGAAGATTTACGCACAAACCTTCCATTAGTATTAATAGGTGTCCACGTAAATCACCAGGCACCAATAGCTGAAAAGACCTCCCCCATCTATTGGGTAATTGGCTATTTCAGTGAAAAAATTATTTTGGGAGAAGGAAAAAATAAAAGTTGTGTTTTTAATGTAATTATCTTCGGTTACAACTACATTAAAATGACATAGTAAAGAATAATGGGTGACCTGACACTTCATTTGGCTTTTTTTCCCCCTACTTTCTAAGTTAATCATAAGCATAACAATAAGACAGCAAGCATATAGGTAGATTAGAGTGACTGCTTTTGAAAAGACAGGAAAGTGCATTACATGATATGTAAGCACACTGACATAGATCATTAAATAAACAGAATGGAGTCACAATAAAAGCACATTGTTCCCTTCATATGGCAAATGTTTGCTACACTTGTACCTTAGCCTAGCATAGGATTTGCTTAACATTTTAATTGTATTATTTTAAGAAGTACAATGTCTTCCAAATGTTCTATTACTCTGCATATTTTTTTTTTTTTTAGTTCTGTATTGCTGTTCACGCATATGGGCTTCTCAGGGTCCCTGGCACAATTTTATGTACCTCCAAATACCATGTGCAGATGGTTACATTTTAGTTTTTCATTCTGCACATATAAGAACTTTCATGTGCTTAATGTAAAGCAAGGCTTAGCATGTCAAGCTGTCTTGTGTGACAAATAGTTGTATATAAATAAATTCACCGGATACACTCTAAAACAAAACAGAACTGTTTAACTTCTCAGAAATAGAGTACCAGAAATCCAGGAGTCTTTCCTATATTTGGCAGATGACTTTGCAAGACTCAGGTTCACTACCGGCAAAGTAAGTTATATCTTCATGGTTTAGAAGACAAATACCACATAATCTCTGCTCAGATTTAACATGCATGCCTGTGTAATATACATTTGCAAATCTGTCTTCTAAATGTTCTGCTACAGATCAGATGTCTTGTTATTGAGAAATCAAACAGTTCTTTAAATAGAGGTTGAAAATGAGGCAGAAGCTAATTTTTGCAGTACAAAACTAATTGTGTGTTTTATTTTCATTTAACAGATTAAATATAGTTCTACCCTTTGCTTTGATTCCTCTTCTGTTTCTTACAAATGCGACAGTGTCAGTACACGCAGGGATTCCACTTAATTAAAAAGACAGAGTCACAAAAAGAGAGAAGAAAAGGGAACAATAAAAAACAAAATAATTTATAGGGTTCTAGTTATTGGCATTTAACAAAAGGCATTTCTGAGGAATTGTTAGGGAGCTATTTTATAGTTCTCACAGTAGATGCTACGTATTCTTGTATTATTTTTACATTGTTTTTATTTTAAAATCAAACATATAGAAGAGAGCTTATTAAAAAAAAAAAAAAAAGGAACCAGAAAAGAGCAGAAATGGATGACTGCCTCTTTGTGACATATTTTCTCCCTCAGCCTTGCATATTTGCATTAAAGTGATTGTGAATAATGTACATTTGACCAGCGCTGTCTGCAGAACTAATGCCTATTAAAGGGATGGGAAGTAGCATATGTTGTGCCTAGGGCAGAGAAAGCCCAATCACCCCCACTGTGAGAGTCTCCAACTAAAACGCAGGACAGCCTGGGATTTATCCTAAATGAACCCAGCAGGGAGAAACAGGACACAGTCCCTCGGTCCACATTTAAGCTTCTGAACTAAGATTTTTAGTTTGCTTCCCAAAATAACCCATAATCTCTATCACCCCATTCAGAGAGCAAATAGAATTATTTTCCTCCTTTGGCTTATGTACCTCTCCTACAAAATTTTAAGGGAAACCATTAGGACAGGAAATCGGACACAAGTCATCAGTTGTTAGAGAATCAGGATGTACGTATGCGCTTTATTGCCATTTTAGCAACTCTTTCCTCTGCTTGAGCTATTCTCCGGCATTATCAGATAAGACACAGTTTTGCCAGTAACTGCAAAATGTTTTGGGTTTGTGGTTTCACTTCTGTGTTTTTGCACGCCACTAGAAATGCTCTGCTGCTTAAACACTTCGCAAGGTTTCTCAGTCCCATGACATAATCTTCCCGGGACCTCGAACATCAGGTTTGGATTCAAACTCATTTTCCTTCTACCTGTGTTCACTTAACAGCTGAAAAATAGCAACTATAAACATGTATAAGAATAACAAAAATCAGCTGAACTAGGGAAATACAAGTTGCCGATTTGCCGTATTTAGATGGGTAGGATTGCCTTTTGCCTCATTAGTTGCAGTATTAAAGAGAGAGAGAGAGAGAATGACAAAAAAAATACATATTTAGATCATCCATTAAGTATATATGTAACCCAAAAGTGAAGGGGGTGGTAAAAATAAAATACAACCAGAAAACTTAGTAAGTGATATCACAGCATGATACAAAAGAGTGTGTGCAATGCTGAAAATAACTGAGTTGATATTATTTAGTTTATCTTTTCTCTTACTCTCTTAGTGTTTAATTCCTACTCAAATTACTGTGACAATACTGTTATGTTTCAGAATGGAAGAAAGCTCCAAACCATTGATTTTAGTTTATTGGCCTACTCCTTGGGGTGGGGGTGGGGGGGTGACGAGGAATGGCGTGCTTTCAGAGCCTATAAGAACTTCATTCTTTGAATGGTTAGCTATTATAGAGGGTTAGACACTCTCAGGGAAATTAAGTTGTGGATGTTTAATTTTATTTCTTTGGGTTCATAGCCTGAGTTTTGCAGATCAAAGATCTCTCTCACCCCACCACTGATTTGGCCCTCCTGATATACTGGAGTTGATTGATTTCCACAGTTGATTTCCACGAGCTGGCCACCTTCATTTTTTCCATGATTTCTGTCTTCTCTATTGTCACCCCACAAGGTTCCCTCCTAGTGTGCAATCACAAGGCTCCTGAGAATAACCAAACCCACCTTGAATAAATTTCATTTTGGGTCGTGATTCAATGACTTAGATTTAGAAGACATTAGCCACCTATTAAGATTATGGAGCAGCTTCAATCTGCTCTGTAGTATTATAAAGGACCTAGACATTGTGGAGAGGAAAGTTAATGGAGAGGAAACCTGCAAAACATGCAATCAGAAAAAGCAACACAAAAATGACTTGATATTAGTCTTAGCAGTCCCTCAAAATACTGTTTGATTAATTAATTGAAACAGATAACTTTTCATCTTATACATCCCCATTATCTATGTTAATCTTAATCCTGGCCACTATTAAACTCAGGCCTGGGGTTGGGGGGGAAGTGTGATATATGTATTCGTTATTTCAACAAATATTCATGAGGCACACACTATGTGCTGACATTCGATGAAGTTAGAGGCCTCTGTCTCCACTGAACTTCAAGCTAGTACTGGGGCAGACAGTTTACAATACGTTGTGATCATGCTATGAAAAACCAAGTAACTCGAGGTTCTGCCCCAAAAGGTATAAAATGTAATGTTTTTTAGAAGAGCTTTTCAAATTATCAGACGTGCAGAATGCTTTGCTATCTTGCTTGCATGAAAACTGCCTCTGCTGTTATGGTTTTACCAATAATCATATAGTTTATTCCTTTCTTAGCCACTTGGAGCTCAATATTGCAAGTAACTTGGGAGTTGGTGAGCTGTTCTCTAGAGAAGGCTTCACAGCGGACACTCTCCCTCTGATACTCTCAGAGGCTACGGTCATCACACATTTTGCTGCTGGGGCCAGTCGAAGTTTGGGTTGTGATGTATTACATTTGTCATCACGTGCCCCCAAAAGCCCCTTCTCTTCTAGCATCCCTTGATTGCAGCACAAGGTCTAAAAACACATGAATTTTACTGTCTTCTCACAGCCGCCTTCTATAACACTGCAACCTGTGCAAAATTACAGCTAATAAGTCACACCAAAAAGGATAAAAATCATAGATCAACTGGCTTGCTTCCAGATTCCATGGTGAACCAACTATTTTAAGCAGTGCCCTCTGTGAGCAGAACTAAGTCTGTGTATGGCTCAGTCAGGAGCCCTGGGTCCCAGTTGCGCTGCTGCTACAGACCCAAGACCAGCCTGAGTCCCCTCTGGAACACAATTCTCTCATTTTTAGATGGAGGAGGCATGGACTAGGAGATGCCCTAACATAAATGCCAATGCCAATACTCTATAAATGAATTTTTAAAGAAATTAAATGAAGTTTTTGTTCTTTTAGTTTTCAAACCCATCTATCCAAAGTCCTTAAATAACATTTTTAGATAGACTCCAAATATACCATTCTAACATACACAAATGCATGAGAAATAGCATACACTCCACATTTCTGAAATAAAAACTCTGAAACCCATGCCAAGGAGAAGGATGGGGGGAAGAGATAGTTAGGGAGTTTGGGATGGATAGGTACACACTACTGTATTTAAAATGGATAACCAAACAAGGAGCTACTGTACAACACAGGGAACTCTGCTCAGTGTTAAGTGGAAGCCTGGATACCCCAATACGAGATAAAAGGTTTAAAAAAAGATCTGCAACTCAAAGAGATTGAGTGGCTTTACTAAGAATAAATAGTAATAGCAGAGGAATAGAGAATCAAATCCCCATCCTCTCAAATTTTAAATACAAAACCAAAATATTCCATAGGAAAAAGAAACTTATTATTTTAATAATTTTTTTTCTGATTCAGTTAATAATCTCATCCTCGGTATGACTAAGTAAAATACTAACTATATTTGGCTCTCTGACAGATAAAGTCATTTTATTGGCCAAAATGCATAGTTAAAGGAATTAGATGTTCATTAGAGAGCCAAATGGACTTTACAAAAGGCACAGATTGAAGCTCCAATGTGTATTTGATGGTGACAGTCAACTCTGGCAGGCAGGAAAGCTGGGCAGAGGTATTCTGTATTTGCTCCTCTCCCTTTCCCCTGAATACTGACTATGTAGACATCATCTATATGTCTGCACACTTGGAAGTTTCCCTGAACTGGTTGCCAAAGAAACAACATATCTTCCTAAAGATGAAGAGGTATATACTTAACTTGGAGGGGCTCTAGCCCTTAATGAAACACTGGGAAAGGTCAGAATTACTTTAAATGTCACGACAGAATCCAAAGCTCCAGAACCTTCGATTCCAAAGAGGTAACACAGGTAATCTGACAGTTTCCACATTCCTTGCCTCCATCGTGCTTTCTGCACATTTTCAAAGTGCATACAATCAGTTAAAATCGGCACTAGGACCAGACCTCTGATAAAAGCTGTAAAAGCTTGTATATGGGAAATGAGGTTTACATACAAGGTATTTCTTGATATTCTGCTCAGATATCAACTCAGTCCTTTCATAGTTACTTTTTCCCTGAGTTAGAATTCAGTCATCTAGAAAAGGTGACAGCCCAGCATTTAGAAGTTCAGATTTTTAAAACATATTTTCAGTGGTAATTATCATGTCAGTTATGTCAAATGTAACCACACTGTAACTAGTTCAAAACTCAGAAACTATTTTATCTTTTGTGATGCTGTCCTGTGCTTTTGATCTTGCCAAATCCCACCTCCTAATCTGTACTAAGATTAAAGCTTGGGACTGGTCACAGTGATATTTCCCTGCAAGCAGAGACAGTCAAACAATAAATTCAGAAGAATAAACTCTCTCCATTCCAAATTTTCTCAGGCAAAGAAATAAGACATACAAGTAATCAAATACATTAATTCTTTTACGTTGATAATACACGGGGTCTTCATTTGAAGCATAATTCTATTGTCATATCCAGAAGTGAAAACAAATGGAATTTTGACGTTTACTTATATTGAAGGATTTCTTTTTTAACAAGGTCTCACTTTTAGGAACAGAAAAATGTATGTAATTACTTAACAAATATATAGCGGCTTATTATGTGCTGGATACTATTCTAAATGCTTTGTAAAATTTAACATAATTTATCCTCATGATAACCCCATGTTGTTCTATGATTATCCCCATCTTATAGGAAGGAGACGAAGAAAGAGAAGTTAAGTAACTTTTCGAAGGTCAACTAGCCAATACATGGAGGAACTGGGATTCAAACTCAGGCAACTTGGCTCCAGAATGTATGTTCTCAACCCTTAACAAGATGATTTAAATATTGGTGTTGTTCAGTTGCTCAGTCGTGTCTGACTCTTTGTGACACCGTGGACTGCAGCACACCAGGCTCCCTTGTCCTTCACCATCTCCCAGAGCTTGATCAAACTCATGTTCATTGAGTCAGTGGTACCATCCAACCATCTCATATTCTGTCATCCCCTTCTCCTCCCACCTTCAATCTTTCCCAGCATCAGGGTTTTTTCTAATGAGTCCACTCTGCATCAGGTGGCCAAAGTAGTGGAGCTTCAGCTTCAGTATTAGTCCTTCCAATTAATATTCAGAGTTGATTTCCCTTAGGATTGACTGGTCTGATCTCCTTGCTGTCCAAGGGACTCTAGAGTCTTCTTCAACACCACAGTTCAAAAGCATCAAATATCATTAAGAATATAAAAACTGAAAGCATTCCATTTCTAATGAAAATTGAAAGCATCATGATTTATTGAACCTGAAGTCATCAGCCCTGGAGCCAGACTTTCTCATGATACTTTTCAAATATTTGAGAGAATATTAGGAGGAAAGCCCTGTTGTTTCTCCAAAATCATTTCAGTCTTTCTTCCAACCTTTACTAAGTACTCATGCAACTTTTGCCAGCTGATTTTTGAAACCAGAAAAAAATGGGAGAAGATGATTTCCTAGGAAGAGGAAATGAGGGAGCTATTCTTATTATTTGACATCTCAATTCACATGGCTGCCATGAGGAAAAGCAAGAGACCAACATGAGTTGAAAGAGTTCTGCTCAGCACAAACCAAATCCTAATTTCACCATTCTGGGATTCTGCACTATTTGATCATGCTGAGCTTTAAGTTTTCTTTTATAAAATATGGTTAAAATACCTACCTCACAGCATTGTAGCATAGACTAAACGCAATACTATGTAAAGTGCTTAGCAAAGTTCCTGGCACTAGTAAGCCCTGTATAAAAACTCAAACTCTGTCCTCCCATTGTAGAAATTATGGGTTTCTGTGTAAACACGTGAGGGTGAATTATTAAGCTTTGAAAGGTGCAGTTGAAGAAAATAAGCATTCAATTATTCAGTAAATATTTTCAAACACCTACTATGTTCCAGGCACAATTATTATTTCAAATAAATTACATTGGAATTCCAGATAGTTGAAAAGTCCCATGGGTATTTGTTTCAAGGTTTCTAATTTTATTAGAAACAAATGTGTAAATGGATGATTCCTCCAACTCTAATGGCTAGTTCTTTGAAAGAACATACTATTTAGTTTGATAAGAACAGAGTATTCTGTGATTACTTGTTTATCCCTACACTTTGTACCAAACTCATTTTTGAGTAGCCACACAGCTGAAAAGAGGTATAACACTTGGTCTCAAGTAGCAGCTACAAAGCATGAAGAAGTAATGGGCCAATGAGGATTTGATGCATTCGAATCCCTGGTCACACCAGGTAAACTGTCCCTAGAGATTAACATCAACCACCACTAAACCCGCTTGTAACACTCACTGTCCAATCTGATCTTTGGCATCAAGACAGTGACTTTCAGGATGGGTCTATTTTGCTAAAAACTCAAGAATATTTATCTACCTTTTAAAATGATCCAGGTTCATTGCTTGAGTTTCTAATACAATTATTAATGAACTTTCCACTCCATAAAGGAGAATAAAGCAAATAAACCCAGATGTGAGAGCTGTTTCTTCTAGTTCTCTGATCTGCCCCTCAAGTAGGAGGCAGCTGTTGCCACATCAGGTACCTGTGTGGGAAAAAAGACACTTTGATTCTTCTCAGGCTGTGAATTCTTAGATTCCCAGCCAGCGACTGTTCACAGAGCCTAACACTATTAAGAGCTCAGTCCTTCACCTCATTGGCTTTCCACTTCCCTCTTATTCCTGACTGCAAGTCAAAAGATAGAGCTCCCTTGTGGATTCTCAACAGGCACTCACATCATCACTCCTCAAGCAGCTACTAGGCACCTCGTACGTCGGAGAATGCTACAATGATGCCACAGATAAAAGGCTAAATTCCACTTTGCAGATAAGACTCAGATAAAGCTTCTAATAACAACACAAGAAGTACATAATTAAGGACCACTGCACACCCATGCTGTCTAGCCCCTGGTTCGACACTGGCCCCGTCCAAAGTCCCTCTCACTCAGAGATGTCAAAGAGTGCTCCCCAGTGGAGCACCCACCGCTAGAGTTCTCATTACATCATCACTAACAGTTGCTCCTCCACAAGTGATGATGTTTTGCAACCTTTTATATTCTATCCAAAGTTCTTTAATAATATAATCTCTCTCAGAGTTGGCCCAGAGTTTCCAATGTCATCATTTGAACTCCAAAATGAACCCTTTAGAATTTGTTCCTCTGCTAAATCTGTCAGTAATTCACAGATTCCTTGTAGTGGAGTATCTAAGGCACGCTCCATGGAGCATCTTTTTAAGAGATGGAGAGCACCAGAATGGGAAGTCAATACAAACTCCATAGGCCTTTAAGATTTTAAAAAGGGATTTTTTAGAGCAATAGAATTATTCTTGATGATATTCTAATGGTGGATCCATGTCATTATATATCTGTCAAAATCCACAGAATGTACACACAATGAGTGAACCTTAAAGTTAATATTAGCTCATTGATTGTAACAAACACACCACACTAATTCAAGCTGTTAATAGGAGATACTCTGGTGGGGGTGGGGGGCGGTCAACGCAGGGGTGTATATAGGAACTCTGTGCTTTCTGCTCAGTTTTTCTCTAAATTTAAAACTTCTCTAAAAAATAGTCTATTAATAATTTAAGTTTTCATCATCAAAACTCACTAATCAAAATTCCAGACTCCTTTCATTCCCATCTGAAATGTCTGAAAAAGTAGACATCCCCTGAGATTTTCCTAATTAGTCTTCTAGTCCTTTAAATAAAGTGGTTCCAACAGGAGCCCTTCTTACAGTTTGTTCTGAAATGTCTGTCCGCTATTATACTGCTTGTATTAAAGAGGCAAAGTATCACTAACTGAGCAGTAAGGGATACTGTGAATGGGGCAGTGAGCTCATAAATGTTACTGACATGCAGAGTCTAGCTGGAGCTCTTCCATTCCAGAAAATGCCTTTAGTTCAACAGCATTGGTATCTGTTCTCTGCTGTTAAAATGAAAATCTCATTTTATTTTTCTGTGTTTATAAAAGTAATTCATGTTCATGGTAGAATATTTGGAAAATATAGAAAAGCTTTTTTTAATAGTCCAAATTCTGATGCATTTCATTCTAGAATTTCTTCCTATGCATTTAATATACTAGAAGTATTTTAAATATTTTAATATATCTGTGAACATGATTGGCAGAGTTGTGATTTTTTAAACTACAATAATCTAAATAAATTTCTTAAAACTCCATTTTTCCTAATTTTGTCTCAAGTTTCTCTGAAACTGCCTCCAACATTCACCTATGAGTAAAACAGCACCAGACAAATTATAGGATAGTCTGTAATTTAAAAGCCTTTTGCAAATATTACAGCTTTCCAGGACTGCTAAAGTCAACTTCTCAGCAATATATAGTATACAGCTGAAACCACATTTGTATTACAATAAACTGGCTTCCTGTATCAGTGGGAAAATTTGTTTAATGACTAGAACATTTCTTCCTTTAGTATATAAAAGCAGCTTGGACCAGAGTACACTTTTGGACCACATCATTATTTTCTTATTAGTTGTTACCATATATCTTAATCCTTTAACAAAGGATCAGAGCAGCATATAAAATATGATACAGTGAAAAAGTTTTTAACAGCCAAAGGTATTATGCTGCAGGAGCTGAAATGGAAATGCAGCAGAATCACCACATGCCAACGTGTATCCATCCGACTCCAGAACAACCGCTATACAACTGCCTGCGCTGCAGGCCACTGCTGAGGATCCAGCCAGGAGCCAGGATCCCCCCAGCAAGGCCAGTGGTGGAGGCCTAAAAACCAAAGTTCATGAATGTACAAAGAAACCAAAGAACCCAACGGTCAAAAATGTTAAAGAATATAAAAATCCAGGGAAGACATAAAAAGCTGTGGATTAGGTCCACAAGCCAAAACGTTCCCCTCTGAACGTCCTCTGCAGAACATTCCCTGAGAAGGCTGTTACTTGAGAATATGCTCCTTCCTCAAGGAGCCTCTGGTAAAGGGATGAATGGAATCTGAGTCTGTGTTTGCCTTTCTCTGTCATTAGTATTGGTAAAAAGGAGACTGGGTGGTCCTGGGCTCAAATGTGTGGCGTGCGTGGTGTGAGCTCAATGAAGTGGTAAAGAGGCAGAGAAGGACCCAGTTCTAGCCCTACTATCACATGACCATAGAAAGTGATGTAAACTCTTTGAGCCTCCATTTCTTTATTTTCAAAGTATGTGTCCTGCCCCATTTTTCTCCATCCCTCTCCTTCAACTGCCTTCACTTGTTTTCAAGACTGTGATCTACTCTATAGCTCCCAGAAAGCACCATGATCCACTTTTTGATTTTGCATCTATTTCCACAGCTAGAAATGATTTTGCTTCTACTATTCCCACTGCCAAAAATGCTCTCCATACCCTTTCTGCTCCTCCTCACCCATTTGGCTAAATTCTACTTACGATCTGTGTCTCAGATTAGACATCATTTGCCCAAGAAGGCATCTCTGGCTGATACCTCCAAGGTATCCCCACCCCAATATTCCCTGTACTAAAGCTCCATCTTGTACCTCTGCTGAAAATGTCTATGAACTTGGCACTGACTAAGCACTGAAAAAAAAAGGTAGTGGAAAGAAAAAGAAAGGAGAAGAAAAGGGAAGGGAGTCGGGAGAAAGGTGCAAGGAGTAAGGAAGGCAAGGGCAATCAAGGGAAAGAAAAACTGCCCTATTCTCTTCACAGGATTGTCATAAGGACGAAATGAGACAATGTCTGTGAAAACACTGTAAATACTTTATGTATCAGGATATTTATTAAATGAGACATTTTCTGTTCTCTAGGAATTTGGACATTTCTCCTGTGGCTCAAAGCTGAAGACAACAGATGACCTAACTTACCATGAATCATTCATTCAAATATATATTTGCACTAAATTCTTATCTACTCTCCTTCCTGTGAAGCACTATTCAACACTTGGGATCCATATGTGAACAAACGAAAGACCACGGCCCTTGTAGAGCTTCCGATTGTAGGAAGAAGACAGACAAGGAAAATAAACATGACAAATTTGAAAATTTCCTAACATATTAAACAGGATAAGAGTATTGGGAAAAAGAAAAGAAGAAAACGAGAGCACCATTAAGACTAAATAGGAGTAACTGCAGGTTTGTAATTTTAAAGCTATGATTAGGGTGGTCTTCATTGGGAAAATGGCCTTTGAGAAAAAAGACTGAAAAATAAGAGAATTAACATATGGACAACTGGAGGGAAGATCATCCCAGGTGGAGAAAACAGCTCATGCAAAGGTCCTAAGGAGGTTACCTGCCTGTCATTATTAAAGAAAGCCAAGGAGGGGCTGGGGCTGGATCAGGGCACTGAAGGCTTATAGGAGTAGGAGATGAAGTCCAAGAGGCAAGAGGAGGGGGCCAGTCATGTAATAGTTTGCAAGCCACTGTAAGAATGTTGCCTTTTACAGTAAATCCCCTACATACAGATGAGTTTGTTCTGAAAGCATGTTCCAAAGTCCAATTTGTTCATAAGTCCAACAGAGTTAAGCCTAGGTACTCAACTAACACAATCAGCTATATAGTACTGTACTATAATAGGTTTATGATATTTTTTACACAAACAATACACTAAAAAACAAACACAAAAATACAAAATATTTTTCAGACATAGAGAACTGACTTATGGACAAGGGTAGGGGAGAAGAGGGAGATGGAAAGATAAGTGGAGAGGGCAGCATGGATGCATATGCACTAACATGTGTAAATAGATGTGTTGTGCTGTGCTTAGTCTCTCAGTCATGTCTGACTCTTTGCAACCCCATGGACTATAGCTGGCCATGCTCCTTAGTCCATGAACATTCTCCAGGCAAGAATACTGGAGTGGGTTGCCATGCCCTCCTCCAGGGATGTAAATAGATGGCCAATGGGAATTTGCTGTATGACTCAGGGAACTCAAACTGAGGCTTTGTAATAATCTAGAGGGGTGAGACTGGGCGGGAGGTGGGAGGGAGATTCAAGAGGCAGAGGACATATGTATACCTATGGTTAATTCATGTTGATGTATGACAGAAATCAAACCAATATTGTAAACCAATCATCAATCAATTAAAAATAATAAATATTTTTAAAAAATAAAACATTTTTAATCTTACATACAGTACCTTAAAAAGTACAGTAATACAGTACAGCAGCTGGCATACAGGGGCCAGCACCAAACAAACAGGCAGGAAGAGTTACTGACTGGAGAAAGGAGAGGGGTGGAGACGGCAGAGGTGACGGATCACTGGCAATAGGAGACAGAAGCCAAGCTGCCATTTCACTCAGGCCTGACGGTGGTAGAACCTATGTTCACAGCTTTGAAAGTTCGCAACTTGAAGGTTCGTGGGTAGGGCACTGACTGTGAAACAGAGGACCACTGCAGGACTTAGAACAAAGAAGGATCGCTATCTGACTTATATTTCAAAAGAGCCACTCTGAGCTGTACTGAAAATAGATCCCGAGAGGCAAGAGTAGATACAGGCAGCCAGAGGAGGCCACTGCAGGAATTCAGGTAAAAGACGGCAGTGCCTTGCACCAAAGTCACAGCATTAGTGTTGGTAACAGGGGTTAGAGTCTAAATATATTTGGAGGTTGGAGCAAACAAGATTTCCTGTTCTTCTCAGAGTCTTTGATGCTGCTAAAAGTCAAAGACCCAAAACATCTTGAAAGGACTCTGCCCAGGAAGGCTACCTGGCGGACTACAGAAGCGCCTAGCTAGGGGACACTTAAAATGGCACCTACACAACATTCCCAGAGGGGACTCTTGAAAGAACTCATGGGCCCCTGTAGGAGACTGCATCAGACTCTTGAAGTGACAGAGGGTGTCCAGTAGCCAAGAGAGTCTATAGCCACAGGACTCATGAATTAAAAGGCATCTGCCCCTCACCTATCATCCCTTCCGTCAGCTCCACAGAAGTCAGAAACAGTGTAAGGAATGGGGAAAGACAAATGTATAAACAAGGTGGAACAACAGTAGAAGAAAACAATTTCTGGATCGGTCCTGAATTGGAAGGCAGTCTTGTAGGTCTGAGCTCTTAACCTGCAGAATCTGATGCTATCTCTGGGTCGTGTCAGAAGTGAACTGAATCAATTGGAATTCTCCAACACCTTGCTGGTGTCTGAAATTGTGTGCATATGGTGGGGGTTGGGGGGAGCGGAGGGAACCCTTCTCTCTGCAGAAACTGATCTTAGAACTTACTTAATGGTATTCTGTTGTAGCAGCCTGAGCTGATTAAGGCAGACATCAACCAAAGGCATCTATTAAATAGAGAATGTGACTTTCTAGATGTGTGACCATGGGCAAATTATTTACTTTCTCTGTTCTGAAATTTTCTCATTTGTAAAGTAGGAACAGTAATAGCACCCACTGGACAGGTTAAAATAATTAGTACATGAAAGTGCTTAATAGTAATTATTATGGCTCATGGTAATTATTGAGGATGTGTTAGTTGTTATTGGTCTTAATATATTATGTATATAAACAACTTGTTTAGTAAATCTGGTTGAACTGATAAGGGTATGAATAAAAATGCTCTCACCCCTTCCACCATTGTTTTCAAACGTGCCCTGATAAAGGCCATCAGCCTTTCCACCCATTAGTAGTGGTCCTGGTTATGAGATCACTGTCATTGCCTCACAATGCTTGTGTTCAAGGAACTTATTTTACTCAATAATGATCCCAAAGTGCAAAAGTGTGATGCCAGCAATTAAGATGTGCCAAAGAGAAGCCCTAACGTGCTTCCCTTAAGTGAAAAAGTGAAAGTTCTCTACTTAATAAGGAAAGTAAAAAAAAAAATGTATGCTGCTCTATGGTGGAAAATAATTTTCTATCCATGAAATTGTGAAGAAGGAAAAAGAAATTCATGCTAGTTTTGCTGTTACACCTCAAGCCATCACACCTCAAAGTAACAGCCAGAATATCTGGTAAGTACTTAGTTAAGATGAAAAAGGCATGAAATTTATAAAAAGAGAGCGACCACATTCACATAATTTTTATTACAATAAATTGTTATAATTGTTCTACTTTATTATTATTGTTGTGCTTAAACTTCATCAGAGGTACATATGTACAGGGAAAAATATAGTGTATATTTCAGGTATCTACTAGCAGTCTTGGAACACATCTCATATGGATAAGGGGAAAGTACTACATATATCTATATGTATTTGGTCATCTAATATTTAGATGCCCAAATGGTCAAACATATATTTCTTACAAATCACAATATTGGCACTATAGACAGGGTGGTTTATGAACAATAGAAATGTATTTCTCACAGTCCTTAAGGCTGGAAATCCAAGATCATGACAGACTCAGTGCATGGTGAGAACCCAGTTTCTGGTTTGCAAGTGGCCTTCTTCTGGCTACCTTCACATAGTAGAGGAGACAAGGGAGTTCTCTAGGGTCTGTTTTATAAAGGCATTAATCCCATTCATGAGGGCTCAACCCTCATGACCTAATCACCTCCAAATGCAGGTAGAGGGAGAGAACATTTTCATTCTATAGCAACACCTCCAGTGTACTTGTTTGACTCAAACAATGCTTTTTGTTTGTTTTCATTTGAATGACTTTAAACTAGGTATGACTTTTCAGGTCAGCACAGTCCCATCACTCCTGACTGCCTCACGTGCCTCCCCACTTCATTAATTTACATTACCTATCAAGTTCATGGACTTCCCTGGTGGCTTAGAAGGCAAAGACTCTGCCTGCAATATGCAAGACCGAGGTTCCATCCCTGGGTTGGGAAGATCCTCTGGAGAAGGGAATGGCAACCCACTCGATTCCTGGGTTGGGAAGATCCACTGGAGAAAGGTTAGGCTATGCACTCCAGTATTCTGGCCTGGAAAATTCCATGGCCTGTATAGTCCATGGAGTCGCAAAGAGTCAGACATGACTGAGCAACTTTCACTTTCACCAGTATTCTTGCCTGGAGAATCCCATGGACAGAGGAGCCTAGTCCATGGGGTCACAAAGACAGACACAACTGAGTGACTAACAGTTTCACTTTGACCAAGTTCATAGAGACTTTTGGGTCTGCAACTCCTGCCAATCAATCTAATCTCATTCCTGTCCCTGACCCTCATCCTTTAACCAATGACTATATCCATCTTTCTTAATCTGGTATGTTCTCCATAGCCTCTTTTCTAGGTCAGCTGCCATACTTAAATCTAGCTCAAGTTCTAGCTTGAAGCCTTCCCAGGTTAATGTCAGTAAACAATAGTTTTTCACATCCTTTGCATTCCAATGGCACTTGCTAGCTGTGGATTATCCGCTTGCTCAAATGCTTCATTAAAGTATACCTTGTCTCTCCTTCTTCCTAAGCAAAGCGTAAGTGTAGTGTGATTGCTTGTTTGATACATCAGCTTTGCTAGTCTACAGTTCCCAGTTATTCAATCAAATGCTGATTATTGCAAAGGGATTTTGCAGATGTATTTGACATCCCTGAACAACTGACTTTAAGTAAAGAAAGTACGCTGGAAAATCTGTTAGGAAATGGGTCTGAGTTAACCATTTGGGAGGCCTGAAAATAAGAGTTAAAGATTCAGAGACAGAGAGTAATTGAGTCTGCCTGTGGCCACAGCTCTGGCCTATGCCCACTGAGTACCACCCTGACCATAATCTTTCCTTCATGACTGCCTCCCCTACAGATTTTGAAATTGCTTAAGTCAACCTTCACAATCATGCAGGCCAATTCTTTGTATTACACACACACACACACACACTCATCCTACTAATTCTATTTCTCTGTGTGAATCCTGATACACACAGAAAATGTAAAGAACCATCTCTTCTTTTTTAAACTCCCATCACATGTAACATACAAACAGATATACACTTAAACTCCTATTTGGGAACCCATTTGGTACCACTGAATAAACCTAACACATTAAAATTGTGACAAGTATCACATGCACAGAAAAATATGTAAGATAAACTAGATAAACAAATGCTTAGTAATAGAAAAAATTATAGGAGTAAGCCATTAAATCACAAACCACTTGGGAAAAAAATTTTTTTTTAATAAAGTCACTGAAAGACTTGAAAATGGGCTGGTAGTGATAGGGGGCTTCCCTGGTGGCTCGGATGGTAAAGAATCTGCTTGCAATGCAGGAGCCCCAGGCTCAATCCCTGGGTCAGAAAGATCCTCTGGATAAGGGAATGGCTACCCACTCCAGTATTTGTGCCTGGAGAACTCCATAGACAGAGGAGCTTGGCAGGCTACAGTCCATGGAGTCACAAAGAGTCAGACACGACTGAGTGACTAACACTTTCACTTTTACTCTAGTAGTGCTACCAGTTTGAAGAGGCCTTACAAATAGCTGAGAAAAGAAATGAAAGGCAAGGAGAAAAAGAAAGATATACCCATTTGCGGAGTTCCAAAGAATAGCAAGGAGAGATAGGAAAGCCTTCCTAAGTGAACAATCCAAAGAAATCCTGAATATTCATTGGAAGGACTGATGCTGAAGCTGAAGCTCCAATACTTTGGCCACCTGATGGGAAGAGCTAACTCAATGGAAAAGACCCTGATGCTGGGAAAGATTGAAGGCAGGAGGAGAAGGGGACAACAGAGGACAGATGGTTGGATGACATCACAGACTCAATGGAGATGAGTTTAAGCAAGCTCCAGGAGATGGTGAAGGACAGGGAGGCCTGGCGTGCTGCAGTCCATGAGGTCACAAAGAGTCGGACACGACTGAGTGACTGAACAACAACAAAACCAGTAAAGAATGAAATGAGAAAAATGTGTATATCCATGTTATTTATTTGAAAACTTTTAAATAATTAAAATGCAACAAAACACATATTTTATCTGTCTAGGTTCCTGACATTTTAGTTCATTCCACCAAGCTGTCATTGTGATGGCAATAATTGATGTTTACCATTTCAATATTAAAGTTTTTTCACTAAGAGTATTAGATATGAATGACTTTGATTTGTGATTTTTCCCCCCAACACTGTTCTTTTAGAATGCATGACATGATTATTTATGAAATGGGAATTGAAAACTCCCTTAAAATCCATAAGCATGTATTTATGCAGTCCTTAAAATTTAGAGTTATGTAGGCTGCCTAAGCACTAAATTCAAACATTCAAATATAAGCAATTACATATATATATATATATATATATATATATAGTAATGGTCCCATAAATGAAGGAATTGCAAGGAGCAGGGAAGGAACAGTGAATATAGAAGTTCAAGGTTACAACTTTCTGGATATCCCACCATCTACAGAGTATAGACATTTTTTAAATATTCTAAAGCTTCCAGTTAGCCAGGCAATGACTCAGAATTGGCATACATCATCACTAAAACCAGAGGATATGCTTTTGGTTTGAAAATTCGTTTCTTGTATCAGTTAAAATTCAGAAACACATTTGCTACTCCATGCCAACCTCATTCTACGGCACCACTATAATTTAAATTATTTTAATCAAATGAAACTATGTGCATCAAGCTTAACTTTTCACCAAGTTCAGTTCAGTCACTCAGTCGTGTCTGACTCTCTGTGTTCCCACAGGCTGCAGCACGCCAGGCTTCCCTGTCCTTCACCAACTCCTGGAGTTTATTCAAACTCATGTCCATACAGTTGGTGATGCCATCCAACCATCTCATCCTCTGTTGTCCCCTTCTCCTCCTGCCCTCAATCTTTCCAAGCATCAGGGTCTTTTCCAATGAGTCAGTTCTTCACATCACGTGGCCAAAATATTGGAGTTTCAGCTTCAGCATCAGTCCTTCCAATGAATATTCAGGACTGATTTCCTTAGGATGGACTGGTTGGACCTCCTTGCAGTCCAAGGGACTCTCAAGAGTCTTCTCCCACACTACAGCTCAAAAGCATCAATTCCTTTTTTTCTTTTTTGTAAATTAATTTATTTATTTTAATTGGAGGCTAATTACTTTACAATATTGTAGTGGTTTTTGCCATACATCCACATAAATCAGCTATGGGTGTACATGTGTCCCCTATCCTAAACCCCCCTCCCACCAAAAGCATCAATTCTTCAGTGTTCAGCTTTCTTTATAGTCCAACTCTCACATCCATACATGACTACTGGAAAAACCATAGCTTTGACTAGACAGACCTTTGTTGGCAAAGCAATGTCTCTGCTTTTTCATATGCTGTCTAGTTTGGTCATAGCTTTTCTTCCAAGGAGCAAGCATCTTTAAATTTCATGGCTGCAGTCACCATCTACAGTGATTTTGGAGCCCAAGAAAATAAAGTCTGTCACTGTTTCCATTGTTTCCCCATCTATTTGTCATGAAATGACAGGACCAGATGTCATGATCTTAGTTTTCTGAATGTTGAGTTTTAAGCCAACTTTTTCACTCTCTTCACTTTCATCAAGAGGCTCTAAAGTTCTTCTTCACTTTCTGCCATAAGGGTGGTGTCATCTGCATATCTGAGCTTGTTGATATTTCTCCCGGCAATCTTGATTCCAGCTTGTGCTTTGTCCAGCCCAATGTTTCTCACGATGTACCCTGCATATAAGTTAAATAAGCAGGGTGACAATATACAGCCTTGATGTTTGCTGGCATATTGAGTGAAGCACTTCACCAAGTTATAAACCCTGAATGCAAGATGTTGTAGAATGGAAATATTGATACTGCACCAGGGAAAGAAGAGGCAGTCTTATATTATTTTAGGAGCTACAGAAAGAGCTCCTACCCTAAAATATTAAATTTAAGTTCAAATTTGATTTAGCAAACATGTAAGTGTCTATTATTTACCAGATGCTGAGTTGACAAATATGAATAAACACCATTGTTGCCCTCAAGACGGTCACTGTGTAATGGAAACAACAGCCATGAAACACGTGATAAGTATAATAATAGAGATCTATACAGAGGATTTTAGGACCAGAAAAAAGGGTATCCTAACCTTCTGGAAAGGACAGGAGTATCTAGGATGACTTCCTAATGAGGTTACCCCCAAGCTGAGTCTCAGAAGATGAGCTGAGATAACCAGTAAAGAGCAGAGATGACAGCCTTACAAAGGGGGCCTCTGGAGTACAGCAAAGAGCGCAGCTGGCATTCTGGGTTTAGGTTACCATCCATAACTCAGGGTTGTTGAGTTATGGATGGTAACTCATGAGCCTACGGAGCAAGTTATGGAGGGGCAAAGGGTAATAATACCAATACACTGATTTAAGTCCATAGCGGACTATACATCTGATGAGTAACAAAGACTTTCTAGACCGAGTAGCTGTATTTGGCATCTGAGAGTGTGGAGAAAGGGAAAAGCATACCAAAGAGAAGCTTAAGACATTAAAGACAAACATTGCTCCTTTGTAATTTTGGTTAGGCAGATCCTAAGCAGTTGTAGAGACAGATAAACAACTTCCCCACTAACATCAAAAAACCCCATCCACAGATGGTTAAGCTTGCCTACAACATAAACAACGAAGCCACAAACACACTCAGACAATCTCAAAAATATTGGCAATGTTATGATTAATCAAAACATTATTTTGACAGCTGTATTCATTCTCATTACAGAAAAAATGTCCAAGGCATATAACATCTCACATACTCTATAATGACACATAACTCCCTAGAAATTAGACTTGCTAATTGTTTTCCATGTAAACAAACAAAAACAATGACAATGCACGTACCAAGTAATGCTTTCCTCCAAGAGACATTAACTGTTACATTATGTCTAATAGCCTGGGAATTAGCCCAGACAGGACATAATGACATTACAGTCTTTATAAAAGATGCCACTAGAGATCAAAACTATGCCCGATAACTAAAAATGTGTGATAGTTTTACTCTTACCTATCTGCTAACTATCCTATAGAGAGGTGGGTTTTGCATAAACATTTGATTATCATAAGGAAAATATGCAATATAAGCGAGCACTACAGCCTTACATTTACGAGATAAAGGTCTTAGGAATCAGCTAGACCTGGATTAAATCTGTTTTCAGTCTCTAATAGCCCTGTGACCTAAAGAGATAGACCAAACTTCCCTTCGTAAACCTGGAAGATAATGAAAGAGAGACATTTCACAAGGTTCCCTCAAAAGCCCCGGCAGGATGAGGCCCACATCATCCCTGGGTAACCAAACTGTAATGCAATCTACTGCATTCTTGGGGCTTCCCTGGTGGCTCAGCTGATAAAGAATCCGCCTGCAATGTGGGAGGTTCGACACCCAGGTTGGGCAGATCCCCTGGAGAAGGGAACAGCTACCCACTCCAGTATTCTGGCCTGGAGAACTCTGTAGACTGTATAGTCCATGGGGTCGCAAAGAGTCAGACACGACTCAGCCACTTTCACTTTCACCGCATTCTTGAGTTCACTCTCCCAGTTCCCTACATTGGCCTTCCCCGGTGGCTCAGCGATAAAGAATCCTGCTGCAATGCGGGAGCCACAGGAGACGTGGTTCCATCCCTGGGTTGGGAAGATCCCCTACAGAAGGGCATGGCAAACCACTCCAGTATTCTTGCCTGGAGAATCCCATGGTTAGACGAACCTGGTGGGCTAGTCATGGGGTCGCAGAGTCGGACGCATCTGAAGTGACTTAGCAAGCAAAGTACACACATTGCCTATATTAAATCCTTCTCGTGAACTCTGGATCCTTACGATGAAAGTGCCCAAATAAAAGACCACCATCCAAATGCCACCCAAACATCTGCCACAGGCTCTGCTCTCAGGGGAACCCAGGACAGTACCCTAAGGTGACTAAAGCTTAGCTTAGGACCTTAACTGTAAGAGTGAAGTCAGAAGTTTCCAGTTTCTCACCAAATCAGTTTCCCGAGGAAACAGGGTCATTCTATGACTGGCTGGAAAGGAGAGCACAATTCTGGATTAGAGACTTCTTATTCCTTTCAGGATATTTCTTTTCCTCCAGGCATTCCGTAGGGGCCAGGAAGAGCCTCTTCCAGCAGCACCTCCAGGCATCTCATCCCCGCTGCTCCCCACGAGGGGTGTTCAGGAAATACGCAGCCTCCCAGGCATGCGTGCCCCTCAAAGTACACAGCAATTACCACTCCACAGGCAACTCCGGATCCATGGGGTAGGGAGCTAGAGGGCACACACTGCTCTCTCACCTCCCGGATGCACACGGTTGTGATCACGATCAGTTCCATTACGCACCCTTTGGCTTTTCTGTCTTCCTGATTTCTCACCTCAGAGTCCCCTGCTCCTTTTCCTTGGGTTTACTTCCCCAGATAATGACCTCAATCAAGTCCTTTCTCAGTCTCTTTAAGGGGGATCTAGGCTAAAGAAGGAGAAGGCAATGGCAACCCACTCCAGTACTCTTGCCTGGAAAATCCCATGGATGGAGGAGCCTGGTGGCCTGCAGTCCATGGGGTTGCTAAGAGTCAGACACGACTGAGTGACTTCACTTTCACCTTTCATTTTCATACATTGGAGAAGGAAATGGCAACCCACTCCAGTGTTCTTGCCTGGAGAATCTCAGGGACGGGGGAGCCTGGTGGGCTGCCGTCTATGGGGTCGCACAGAGTCGGATACGACTGAAGCAACTTAGCAGCCGCAGCAGGCTAAGGAAATGTCTGTCAGTGGATTGGAGGACAGCAAACACACCATGGGAGCAAGTCGTGGCCTCAGGCTGTCCTGGGGGAGATGGAGGGGATTTGGCCTGTTGGTTGGTTGGAGCCCTAAATGGACAGGCCCATGAAGTGTCATTATTTCTTTAAAATACATAGCAAAAAGCCACATATAGCAAAAATCACAAATTCATTTCAAGCACAGCATGGGAACCATATTCAAACAGTTTATAATCGAATTATGTCAGCCAGATTTATACTGAAGGCCTCCACTCTTCATCTATGTTAGGGGCAATCTGTTGACCAAAGTAAAAAAGTCCCATCATAGGTAGCTTTAATTTGGAAAACACGTGCCTGCCTCAGTGAGATGTCATCCGTCCTGCCAATCACCACATCAAACCCCTACCCAGAGGCCTGTGTTTAAAAGGAGGAAACAAAAAACATAAAATTTAAAAAGAAATGGTACCAATATAATTCTATAGATATTATAGTTTGTATATAGTTTTATGTATTTATAGTTATTAATATAAAAATTAAAGACTAATAAAATCTTTAATTAAACAAATTAGACAACAGAGTGAAGTTTAAATACAGAAAAAGTACAAAAAAGGTTATAGTTTAGCAGGTAGTGGGTTCTATGTTAACCCTCCAAACCATTCATTGAAGGCCACTTGGAAAGAGTAACCTTGCTGTATAACCAACAAGAGGTGAGTTAGTTTACACTCAGCACAGAGATCTGTGGCCTGAGTAGTAAAAGTAGAAGAGGCAGGTGCAATAAGAAACAAAACAGGTGGGAGACATTAGAGGCCCTGCCCATGAACTTGGGAGTACCAAACTTCAGAGCCAAATACAGCTGCATTGCTTACACACTACTAGAGTCAACTACTGTAGAGGGAACACAACTCGGTTAATGTGAGTACAGTTCTTACTCAGGGGGAAGGAAGGATCCGAGTAGGGGGATCTTGCTCAACTACCAATGATTTGAATTCTGTAATTTGCCAGGCATTGTGCCAAGTAATTTATGCTGCCTACTCACTAAATTGTTCAGAATATTTCTATTAAGTAAATATTATAAACCCATTTTGCAGATGAGAAAGCTGAAGCATGAGTTTTATGCACTTTTCTCCAAGATCTAACAATTAGTAAGGGGTAGAGCCAGACACACCTCTCTGACTCCAGGGTCACTGTTCTTTTACACTACCCAATGCTGCTCATCTTTCTTTTTGTGTGAGTCAGAACAAATTATTGCCAAACTTTTAATCTACAGTTTTCATTTCCAGAGAAGGACAGTTTTTTTCTCTACAAGATGCCTTAAATGTTATATGTAACATCTAGCTAGCTTAGGAACAGAAGAACAATTCTTGTCAGTTCCAATACTGACACCTACGTTAAGAAATGTAGGCTGTCTTTCAGAATTGAATTACACAGAAACTGTCTACAATAGGCCTTACTTGACTTTTGAATATAAAACATTTGAAATTAAAGAATTACAATTTTTAATTTTATAAATTAAAGAAACTCTTTGAAGAGGAATTAATAGCCAGGGCTGAAATCTTTCCTTGAAAAGAGAAAAAGCAAACACAGAAAAGAGAAGGGCCACTTTCAGAGAGAAACTAAACAGGGAAGGATGTTTAAGCGCCAAGTCTTCAACACTTCTGACTCTAAGACCACTCTCCAGAGGATAATATGGAGAACTGTGGCCACATCTCTTCTGAGACCACTCTGCATCTTACTGCTCAGCTTCTTCCCTTTATAAAAATGTCTCATGATGTCAAGATGCTATTCTGTCTTTTCTCTTGCCTTTTCTCTGAACAGCAGTCCATAATTACTCCCTCTACCACCACCCATAAACCCCTAGAATGTCTGCATGTATAATATATCATGCATGTGTTCAACAGAATATAGTTTTTTCTGCAGAGAGAAAGTCTTGGAAATCTGACAAAGTCTTCAAGTTTCTATAACAGAATTTTAAGTATAGTATCTTTTTTTTCTACATTTAACATCAACCCCAGGCATCCTTCTGTGGCTTTAAACTCTACAAAATTATTATTCAATTTACATTCTTTGGGTTACACGAACGCAGTTCCTTGCAGGCATTGTGGTTGGCTTGTCCTGAGATACTCGACTTGCTTTATCCCCATTTCTCTTGCAAACTTAGTCAAGATTTTAAAAGTCATTTTGATTAGAATTGGGGATGTCATGTTTCATGGAGTGCCTCGTCCATGGTCTGGAGTTTTAAAGAATATGCACCATCACCTGCATCTCTGGCAGAAGCTACTCTGCTTAGGGTGTTGACCACTTGGGAAAGCTCCAGGTAGAGAGGAATTTACCACAATAGTAATACAGTGTGAAACGTGAAAAGTGAAGGTGTTAGTCTCTGTCATGTCTGACTTTGTGACCCCATGAATTGTGACCCACCAAGGCTCCTCTGGCCATGGAATTCTCCAGGCAAGAACACTGGAATGGGTAGCCATTCTCTTCTCCAGGGAATCTTCCTGACCCAGGGATCAAACCTGGGTCTCCTGCATTGCAGGTAGATTCTTTACCACCTGAAGCATCAGGGAATACAGCATGAAGTTATTTGCAAAAAAATATATTACCAGATAAATACCTATCATGGCTTTCAGGGTAGACTAGCACTGTATGCCATTTAAAGAAAGAAAACCACTTTGTAATAGGAAAATTATTTTTATATCTCTAATCTCACCTGCTGCATTTCCCTTCCATTCTGCTGATAATTTCATACACGTTTATGAAGAGCAATTCCAGACTCCATTATTGTTTCAAGCTCTGACAATCTTGTAGAAAATGAAAAACTGCCATAACCTTCCTGCCTGCTCATAAAGACCTCGAAGAGTGGATCAGACCAGAGAATCTTCTGACTTAGGGTAAATTTTTTATTCTTTTACATAAATCCCCCAGGCAGGAAAAAGGAAGAAGTATTTCAAACCCAATTCCAAATATTTCACTTGGAATCACTCCCTGAGAAGAATGGAGCAGCTGCCAATTAGCATATCTGTAGATCTTCTGAACAAACTCAGTAATATTTTCATTAATAAGTTGACAGAACAGAGCCCCCAGCTGTCACCTGGGTACATACCCCAACAGGAGAACTAAAAAGTTAAATAAAATAAAGAAGGTCAGATGATTATTATTTCTTAAAATGCCTTTGTAAGGCATAGAGAGGCAGGGTGCACAGTCCAGCTGGTCAAACCCAGCTCTCTCATTTTATAGGTGAAGAAACTAAGGCCTGAGGAAGTTAGTAGAGCTTTACCAGGTCAAGTAGCTACTTAATGACAGAGCCAGCACTCATGCCCAAGTATCTTGACCACTAATCTAGTGTTCTTCTCACACTGACAAAAAAAATCTCTGATGTGCTGTTTACCTATTTTCATAGCTTAGAGAGATAGCACGGCAATTTGTTCTGGTTTTTTCAAAAGCTTAATTACATCTAGGAATCACATATCACGGTTCTTTCTGATGTTCACTGAAACGACTGTTACGTTGTGCTCAGCGTATGTGCTCAGTTGTGTCTGACTCTTTGCAACCCTGTGGACTCTAGCCCACCACGTTCCTCTGTTCATGGAATTTTCCAGGCAAGAATACTGGAGTAGGTTGCCATTTCCTACTCCAGGGGATCTTTCCAACCCAGAGATCGAACCTAGGTCTCCTGTGTCTCCCGCATTGGCAGGTAGATTCTATACCACTGTGCCACCTGGTAAGCCCCCATAAAATAAACATGTTTTGGTCCCATTTCCTTTTTCATTTTTATCCAAAATATATTAGGATGGTTTTCTACTCATGTGATTCAGGATACTTTCAGTGTCTTTTACCCTAGCTAGTCATAAAATGGTCCTCTCTGGAGTTGCCCAGGGCACAGTGAGTGGCCACGGCTCCCTACTTCCAGAATGCCCATGACAACAGGGAGAAACCAACAAACCAGAGTATTCACCTGGCTCTTTCAGGTACCCTCAAAAATAGTAACAGCTTTAAACTCTGGTATTCCTAGGACATCTGAAACTTGGGTTGAGATCAAAACAAGCCAGTAACCAGGGGTGGTCTTTCTGAGCCCCTTACATGAGCCAGGGAGTTAGGCACAAGCTGATGAGATACAATGTCTGAGGTACAATTTACCCATATTAGAAGGAAACATTGATTTGGGCCCCAGGTTAAAAAGTAAAGGGATTTCTCAGAGAGTGTCTTAGCTCAGTCAGCTACAGCCAAAAATATCATGGACTGTATGGCTTTATAAACAACAGAAATTTAGTTCTGGAGGCTAGAAATCCAAACTGGATGCCAGCATGGTCAGGTTCTGGTAAGATTCTTTTTTGTGTTTCAGACTCCCGGCTTCTCCTTATATTCTTAGAGAGCAGAGAGGGGAAGCAAGTTCTCTCTCATCACACGTATAAAGGCACTAATTCCATTCGTAAGGTCTCTACCCTCACAATCCCATGTAATCCCAATACCTGTCAAAGACTTCACTTCCGAATAATATCACTGGGGGTGTGGATAGAGTTCCAATATATGAATCTGGGAAGTGGAGATACACAAACGTTCAGTCTATAGAGGGAATGTTCACTCAGTTATGCATAATACAATGTGAAAGTTAAAATGCTTCTGATGAACTTCACCTTATTAGTCACTTAAGTTCTTTAGGGGAAAAGGAAAATCTCAGGAATTTAATTATCCGTTTCAGGAAAAGAATGTAGTATTTCTTTGGGTTTCAGTAGATTTCTGTTTGCCCTCTATACTTCAGTTTTAAAACATGGCCAGATACATCATTATTAGCAACTTCAATCGTATGAAATTGCCCATCAACTGCTCCAATTTTAAATGCCCTTACATGTCAGCATAGACAGAACTTTTTATGAATAGAAGTTTTCCTTTCTTTTTTTAAATGCATTTGTACCTCTAGGACAGAATCTCTAACATATTCTATGAATCCCATAGAAATTAAAATACAATATGGCCATTAACTAGAAAAAGGAAATAACATTGCACAAAATTTCAACCATTTGAACATGATATGTGTTTTCAGATTTAAAAAAATTGTATCTGTGAATTCTAATAGTTTCAAAATTACCCTTTGATGACAGACTTCAGAGACTGAATCAATTGGGTTTTAGTAGGAGTAGGTACTGAGATGCTGTGTTAACAGGAACAGTAAAGTGGTCCCTTCTTTTAACAACATCCTCTCCTTTTAACTTAGTGCCAAATAAACACAACTCCTGGAATGAAGATTTAATAGGGGAAAAAAAAAGGAAAAATTTCTCAACAAATAATAGCAGCAGCACTTAAAGCACATGAGGAATTAAGATACATCTCTGCCACCAGATTAGTAATGAATAAATAGGGCCCACTAATTTTTACTGTGCTTGCAGTAAAACAGACCACACAGGGCTTCTCTTCTGGAATCTGTAAGTAGTGCTTTAAAATCCTTACATGACTTCAGCACCTGTAATGACTTAGGATGTTCAGGGATGTCTAAAGGAAAAGGTACTCAGCATTTTCTTACACACACACACACAGTTAAAAAAAAATTTCCTGACTGTTAGCTACTATGACTCAGAAACAACTTTAGGCCCAAACATCAGGGGCATTATTTTCTACTCACCTATTATCTATATTGCTCCCCCCTTTTTTTAATGTGATTCATCAATTACCCAAGTATAAACTCATCCTCCAGCCGTAATGATTGATATAAATGTTTCCCATCCATGATAACATAATTGACAGTACTAGCTCCTTTCATCTATGATTCTACATAGGTTTTTGACTGGTACTAAGATCCCACATCACTTTAATTTTTCACATTGAATTCATTTCAAGAGCCACACCCCGGGAACCCCTCACATGACATCTCATTTTCAGGACAATCTATAAACACTTTGACAATCTGTAAGCCAACCTGATAGCAGGCTATGTTTATAGAGACCCCAAGGACCTGCTGCTGCTGAAGGAAGAATCGCTCTCACTGTGTTGCTGCCCCCACATTTGTGACAGTTCCTGCTAATGGTGACTGATGCTGGCACAGAGCTAACTCAGAGATAGCAGAAATCACTCAGGTGGAAGCTTCAATAGTTGTACCTCCATTAGTTGTCTGAGAGCAAGGCAGGGCTCAGAATGTTTATAGAGAGGCAGAAACATTCCACATTCCTCCTTTCTAATCCCCAAATTCCCATTGTCATTGTACTACCCCGGTGCACCCTTAGTTATGGCGGAAATTTGACAGTAAAAAAATGTCAGGGAAGCCCCACGGATTCTGTGCATTTGCCACGTTTCATTTCTTATAACTCAATTCTAAACCTGCTAGTTTTATAAACAGGCCTGTCTTTAAAGATTAAGACTTCGATCTAGAACCTATGCCATGGGAAACTCACTGAGAGCATTTGGAAGTGTGGGTATATGACATTTTCAAGTGGGCATGAAACAGTTAAATAGTAAAAGCCTGTCAAGGGAGCCAGTGAACAGCTTTTAACCAAAGGCTGCTGATGTCATGGGGGGTCGTTGATAGCAAAACACAGGAAGTAACAATAAAGTAAATGACTTCTGAGTAGTGGGGGAGATTTTTTTTTAAATAGTGCTCAGCCTGAAGTTTGTTCTATTTCCCACTCTTACATCCAAGAGAATTTTCAAAACTTTTCCATTACTATTGCAAAGAAAACACATTTATTTTCAGTCAGCTATAGAATAACTAAATAAATATCAAATGAGAGGCTAATCATATGTCCAGGATTAACATGAATCCCTACAGTAGGAGATGGGCTTCCCTTGTGGCTCAGCTGGTAAAGAATCCGCCTGCAATGCCGAAGACCTGGGTTCAATCTCTGGGTTGGGAAGAACCCCTGGAGAAGGCAAAGGCTACCCACTCCAGTATTCTGGCCTGGAGAACTCCATGGACTGTATAGTCCATGGGGTTGCAAAGAGTCAGACACGACTGAGCGACTTTCACTTTCACTATACAGTAGGAGATAGGAAGCAAATAGCTAAAGCCATGAAAATCAGTAGATGAGGAGTTTGCACTTCAAATGCTAAACTTTGTTGTAGAGGAGCTAAGAATTCTCCATAATTCATGTATCAGTTCTGACACAAATAAGTGACCACGTCTATATGGGCCACTGTAATATGGAATGCATTAACATGGGGCATGGATCAATGTGACACCAGGTGATAACAGAAAAAACAACAAATGACCAGACTTGAACCAGGGCAGTTTGGTGTTTTTCAGGAGTACAGACCACTTCTCATGCATATTATCCTTAGATTTGGGTTTATCTGATGTTTCCTTGTGATCAAAATCAGATTATGCACTTTTTGCAAGATATCAAAGTCCACAGTAACGATATGACATTTTCTTCTTCTCAGAGTATCACAACAGGAGGCTCATGCCCCCTGGTTAAGACAGTTAAGGCTAGGTTTCTCCACTGATGTATTAAGAGGCTCCTTGACTTCCTCCACTCATTTTTAGTTCAATAGCAACTCCATCCCATTGTCAAAGGCACAAAGGATATTTATAAATATTGGGTTAGCCAAAAAGTTTGTTCAGCTTTTTCCATAAGACATTACGGAAGATCCCAGAGAACTTTTTCGCCAACCCAATGCTCCTCTTATATCCAAACAGGAAATAAGTTGAAATCATCCTTTATACTTTGATTGAAAATCATCCATACTATATACTCTTTTACGTGTACATTGTCATTTAAATTTTTAAATTTGTAGTAGAGAACTGAAAAACTGTCTGATAACAAGGAAATTTCTGGCATCAAAAACCAAGTAAAAGAGATCTTAAAAGGGGAGGTAGCCTTTTCTTTTCTCAAAGTCTTATTAAATGTCTGGCCAACTCTAAGTTAAACATAATATTTTAGTAATCTAAATATCAGGCTTTCCATGAGAAAGAACAGTGATATTATTAGCACCTCACTAGCCCATTCCTGAATCCAGTCTTTCCTTTTTTTCTTACTTCTGTCCTGACATCTTGCTTTTCTTTTTATCCTATATTCCTTTAATTTCTTCTTTCTGTGGATAATCATTTAATCTACCTTTTGTCCTCCTGTGCATAAAGCCCTGATGATTAGAGGCCAGAAAGCACAGATATTTCTCAAAAATCAGAGCCCTCTCTTTCTCTTTGTACCACTGCCCTTGACCTGGACATCTCTCTCCTTAGGTACTAGATGATTGGAAACACATACATACACACTGAAAATTCATCTAATTCATTCTTTCATTATTCACTTACATTATTGTAGTTGAACTGATTAGTGATTTTCTGTTGTAATTTAAAGGACTCTGGTGTGGCAGTCTCGAAGAAGACTACCAGAGAATCGGCTGAAAATCTCTTCATTTCTTGTCACTGGACAAAGCCTATTCTCTCTCACCGACTTCCCTTTACTGAGCCAGCTCTGTGCAGTTTTAATATTCCAGACAACTTGCTGTGGAGAGTTAAATGAAACACAACATAAACTGTAAAAACCTAAATAAATAAAAACTACTACTTTCATTATACTTTGCCACAAAAAGCTTTCCTTTGAATTTGCTTAAGTCACCAGTCCAACATATGTGTTATGCAATGGTTTTTTTTTTTAATTTTATTTTATTTTTAAACTTTACATAATTGTATTAGTTTTGCCAAATATCAAAATGAATCCGCTGAGGATACCAGTTAGAAGAAAAAGACATAGTCTCTCAACTGGAATGGTAAAACTTCAAGACAGAGAAGAACATGAGATCTCCCCTACATATATCCTGGGAGTCCTATATCTGAAAATGAAGAGTTGGTTGTGCAGACTCAGTGATCTAGTCAAAGGAGAAGAGGAAGAAGGAAAAGAAGATCATTTGGTTCTTCTATATTTATGTCTATCTGAGATGAGGAAAGAAAGAGGAAGAGAGGAAAAGAGAAAGAGGGAGATTGAAAGAGAGAAAGAGTGCAGATCTAGGCTTCACTTATCAAATCTCTCTCAAAAAAGAAAGAAAGAAAGAAAAGAAGATGGAAGAGGAACAACACCATGAAACAGAATATCCCTGAATCTGGCAGGTCTGACTAAACACTCTGAGGATTTCTCATTGGTGGACCTGATTCTAATGCTACTTCTACAGGATAGCTGATGACCAATGTCTACTGATGAAGGTTAATTGTTAAATTGCTTTTTCTTCCCTAAACAAAGAGGCAAATGCATTGCCTGTGCTGTGGTTTCCTTAATACCACTCTTGTGTGGGTATTCTCTCAGCAAGCAAGGGAAATGGCGTGTGGATATTGAATACAAAGAGACAGTAGGTTCCAAACACAGCCTCCAAAAGACAAGACCGTCCCTGCACCCTGCATGGGATGGAATGAAACTGTGTTTTGTCCAAAATTAAAAAGCCTGACCTGCAGGTCCTCAAAAGAGAAAAAGATTTCCTATGAAGGTGACATCTGGACTCCCTCCTTGCTTCTACTACTACCGCTGTTTTTACCACCATTTTCTATAATCCCATTTCTTTGCTGCAACTGTCAAAAGTTAAGTTTGGAAGTATTTTATGCAGCCCTCTTATACTAAATTCAGGTGAGGGGGGAAGTTTATTATTTCTCCAGTGGATGTATTTTAAAAGGGTTTAAAGGCTCCACCATTTCTTCCAGAAATTTTAATAAGCATATAGAAATAGCCAGCTGGCTAATCCTGGGAATATCCCTTCTCCCTGTTCATTTTATAGAAAGATCCTGTGGTCAGGAAATATAAAGCTTTCAACACATTGACCACAGCTAGGATTATAGCCTCATATGGTAGAGCTTTTTCCCACTGTCTTTTTCTGGGTGTTGGCAATATCCAGCCATTCTTTCATGGGTGTCGAAGCCACCTTCACCCTTCACTCACCAGGGAGAACTTCAAGATTGACTGCACTAATGAGGGAGTCTGGAATTGAGACATTACATGTAAATCCATCAGTGTGATTAAACTTAGCATGCACACTGTGTATGCTCGGTATTTTCAAAGAGCCTGGCTATTAAATGGCTTCATATTTTTATACCTTTTGGCACCCTCATAAAAGGACTTAAGGAAACAGAATTTTTCCTCCACTGCTACAGATGGACTAAGGCAAATCTATGCTAAGAAGCTATAAAATAATTTGAAACGTCTCAAGTTCATTGGTAAATCAATTTGGTAGCTCTGCAGAATATTTTTACATGTATAAAAATACATATATTAATAAAGTTATAAGTGTATATAAAAGCAGATATATGGTGCAAAACTTGTTAAGTTGCAAGTAAAGTAAAACCTCATTAATTCAGATTCACTTAAATCAGAATTTCTGGCCTGACAAAGGTCTGGCTGAGCAGTTTTCTTTACCATATCAATAGAGAAAAGACGTGCTGAACAAATGGCCAGTGTAAACTACAGATTACAGAGAGAGTACATAAAGTGTATAAGAGAATACACTGTCTTTAGTGCTCTTGAGCACTTGAGGATACCCATTTGCATACAAATAATTGATAGTATAGTTATAAAGCTATATTATGCACTAATCAGTACTCTAAGAATTTCTAAAATGATTCTTTAATTATTGCAGGTCCACTTCTTCTGTATACTTGAAAGAGATAAAGCTGCATCCTTTTAAAATATTCTATAGTTCAAACCTCTCACAAATATATGCAGCTCTTTGTTCAGTCGATATAAATTAGCCTGTGTTGAAATATATATCATGCTGTTATACATTAATATGCTAGCCTTGTTGTTTTTGCATTTCAAGAACTGTAACAAAACAGTATTTGCATATTTCTGCAGATACATCATCAGATTAAGTATGGCAGTATGGAATAATGGAAAGAGCATGGATCTTATCTGTTCTCTGATTCGTTGTAAGGACAGCTTCAGTCTCAATCTAAGCCTAGGTTTCTCACCTGGCAGAATCAAAAGAAGTGCCTTTGCATCCACTTTACATCTCAGATTTGTTGCAAGAATCAAATTTAATGATGTTACTTAAGTCAATGAAAATACTTCAGAAGGTAAAATGCAAATGTTATAACTATTTTAGCTATATAAAGAATACTTTGATTTAGAAGGAAATGATGATGAGGCATACTATATTAAGATATCCAGATATAAACTTCAAATTCATTATTACCTGAAAAGTAGACTATGTCCTAACTTGAGGTGAAGCCAGAGTAAAGGAAATTGGAACAATCTATAAACACATGGGCTTTGCTGGTGGCTCATCTGGTGAAGAGTCTGCCTGCCAAAGCAGGAGATGCAAGAGACTCTAGTTTGATCCCTGGGTCAGGAAGATCCCCTAAAGAAGGAAATGACAACCCACTCCAGTATTCTTGCCTGGAAAATTTCATGCACAGAGGAGTCTAGTAGGCTATAGTCCATGGGGTCACAGGGCTGGACAGAATTGAGCATGTGCATGCAGGCATAAACACTCTTTACCATCTTGCTCGCTGGCTCACCATCTAGAGTGTGTTAACAGGGATTGAAACCACAAGCTATTTTAGCAAGGCATCATCTTTCTCTGTCATGAGCTTCAATCACATTCATACTGAGTTATGTTAACTTACTGGCTCACGGGTAAAGAATCCTCCAGACAATGCAGGAGATGTAGGTTCAGTCCCTGGGTCAGGAAGATCCCCTGGAGAAGGAAATGGCTCCCCAGTCCAGTATTCTTGCTTGGAGAATCCTATGGATAGAGGAGCCTGGCAGGCTACAGTCCTTGGGGTCACAAAAGAGTCGGACACAGCCTAACAACTAAATAACAACAGAAACACTCACTCTTATTTAAAATAAGAGAGCAACCTGGTCTACCACATTAGGAGGGGAAAACTATGGAGTTCTTTATCTGATGATCCTGACCCTCCAATCCCAACTACTAAGTTGGAGGAACAAATTTCACCCTCTTTTTGAAACTAATATGAAAAATTGTGATGCCAGAAGAGTATCTGTTGTAAGGGATCTACTTTTAAAATACTGTACTTCAGTCCTATGGGATCAGAATTTGTTAAGGCCTCTTCTTCAAAACTACTGAAAGAGATGTAGAAAAACAATTTGATGCTATTATCTAAACTAAAAACCAAAGTCCTATGAACTTCTATAGAGGAAAGGGCACTTTGGAACTAAAGTTCTAATGGCAGTTCTGCCAGGAGCTACATGCATGAAACTGAACAAGCCATTCTCTGTAAAATGAAGTGGTCAGGCTGATGACGTTAAAAGGAACGTTAACATGTTAACATCCTGTCCTTCTTTAAATTCAACATATTAACAATAGTTTCCAAATGCATCCAAGTCAAGCAAGAGAATATCCTGAGGTAAGGAAAGGCCAAGTCTCCCCTAGTGTTTTCAACTTTTGTTTACAGATTTTGACATTAAAAATCATTTGAGGTTTGATCTCACCACCTCCACATTTGGACAGGTTCTTTTATGTGGACAGGTTTATACTTAAGTGGACAGGTTTTTCATCTTAGTACCAAGGCAGTTCTACCCTGACCAAGTTCTGAAGAATCCTGGAGATGATATTTATATTACTTTTATGAGTATAAGCAGCCCATATGGACTTCATTGGTCCTTAGAAACTGCTTCCTACACAGCAATTGTTCATCTAAATGAAAGAGTCACAGCTCATGTGCTTTATTTCCCTGTGGAAAGTAGGCTATTTGGGCAGTAGAAGGCAACATACAAGAAGTACTGTTATCATTACTGTTTTCTGTCTCATCACACTTACTCAGGGACTATAATGCAATGAATAAAAAAGATGCAAGAGTAGAGTGACGGGACAGGTCAGTTCTGAAGACAGTCATATGCTCCAATAAAAATTAAAAATAAATTTAAAAAGACAGTCATACTGTCAGACCCACCACCAGCGAATCCAACAAGTATATTCAATACAACTGTGCATTTACAAATCTCACAGCTAGAAAGAATTCATGACCTCCCTTGCCTGTGTTTCTCAATAAAGGTGTTTCTGGGGAACATAACTTTCCCTTCACATCCATATATTTCACAGACCTTTCTCTCATATTAATGAGGTTTTAGATATTACCTACAGGATCTCTAAAACCCTTGCTATATGTACTTTTGTGGCCAGGTGCTTATAGAGCCAAAATCTTGTCAAGAAACCAACTGGACAGAAAGGAAACTCAACATGTATTTGATCAGCATCATGAATTATCTTATTAAACCAACCCAGGGTATGAATGATGGCAGGTCCAAAGAAGAATTAAAATCACCCACCTCTTCCCTATAGCTGAGAAGGGCCACAAAGGACCTAACTGATTATGAGGTTAGAAATTATGTTTTCAAGTTCCCATCTGGAGGCATGTTTGTTTCTTGCTGTGTGAGTTTGCTCCTGAGTTCTTCAATGGTCTGTTTTGAAAGGGTGAGACTGACTGAAACAAATGCCTCTGTCTTCAGGACTTGAAAAAAAAAAATCATTGAAAACAATGTAGGGATATAAATGTCTGTGCCCATAGCCAAGATAAAAAATGCAAAGTCTGGGCCACCTTGCCTTTAATTTTCTAACTGCTGTTTTGTAAGGCTGTGTCATGCTTCTCAGTTCAAACACGCCTTGGCTCTTTATTATTCATGGACCTTTTTCCCAGTCAGTGGTGTTGAATAATAAAACAGCCCAGGATCAAATGGGCCAATTCTCCACGCCTGACACCAACTGCTACTGTTCGCTGGGCTCTGCCAAGCGTTGCCTCTGATAATGAGTGGGATTTGGTTAAACAGTAAATTAATGAATAATGAAATATCCAGGTTGATCAGTTAGAGAGCACGCTTGCTTTGCCCTGGGCTAAACGCTTGGGGCAGAAATTACTCTCAAACGGCACTTGCCTGGCTGCTGGTCTGGATAACTATTTTACAGCCTACTGCTTGACAGAATGCTGGGGAGGGGGAACCAGTGGGGGAGAGGAAAGGAAGAAGGACAGAGTTATTAAGAGCAAAAAAAAAAAAAAAAAAAGGGAGAGAGAGAGGAAGAATAACCTAGTTATCACCTTGTAGGTTTCTAAACTGCATGTGTGAGAACAAAGTCACAAATATGATCTGGAGAAGTCTGAGTTCCAAAATTCCCAACACATGTTTAACATCAAGGAGAAATGATGAATGAAAACAGTCTTCTGTGTGTGCCTGTGCACATATGAGATTAAATGCGGAATGATTCCACTGAAGATGCACGTTCCTGTGTACATGCTAGAGTGAGGATATGCAGAGAAGGCGTTCAGTGTCTACTTGACCAAAAAATTCTACCCTTATTTTAAGGTTTCATGCTCTGATTCTTAGACGTACCCCCTTGTACGAATTTTAGAATATTAAAAATAGGACTTTTCCAAAGAACTCCCTTAGGAAAAAAGTTTCACTTCAACTGAGCATTCAAATCCATGTGTGTGTGTGTAGTTTATCACTTTTCAACTTTAACTTCACCCAAGAGTCTTAAATTGTTACGTAGTTTTATGCATGCATTAGTAATAGGTTTTTCTCATTCAACATCAGCTATTTGTCCTTTATAAGGAACAAACTTTGGATCATGAAAAACCCACAGCAAAGGTGCCACGAGGATACCATGGACTGAGAAAATGTGTGATTTCACTAGACGTTTGTTCTGGAGATAACTTTCTCTAATTGGTCATCTCTGGAATATCCTATTCTTTCAGAACTTGAGCCCCTTTCAAATGGCCTCAAGATGGGTGGGCTTTGAAGTTTTACACAGTAGAAGCTGAAATACTTTTCAACAAACTGATTAACATGTGGTGGGTGTTGGTGTTTTGTCAAGTCGTTTAGGTTGGGCTTCGATTTAGTTTGTTCTTAGGCGCAAGAGAGAGAAGGGCCTTCACAAGAGTAGGGGGGAAGTGAGGACATGTTCAGGAACCTCATTAACTCATTAACTGTTGTCAGTGCTGGAAGCAAACTCAGAGCAAGGCTAGGGAGAGAGAGGTGGACATTGTCTTCTTCTGGGGCATAGGTGACAAATGACGGGACTGGAAGAAAAGACTGCCCCCAGCCTCATGAAGCAAGGAGCAGTATGAACTACCTATAGCTTCAGTGTACATCATTACTAAACTCAACTCCTCAGGGCCTACAAAGCAGCAAGGCCGAGTGACCGCTGCTTCCCTAGTTTCATCCCTACAGCAGTATCATGAGCAAAGTTTTTACCTCTCTACTCCAACACCCAAACCCCTCTCCCTCAAGAAAAAATAAAATGCTCTAATTGTCTTTATTACTTTCAGACACTAGCCACCAAACACAGATGTTCACTATTTTAAAGGAAGGGCAAAGGTCACAGGGACTCAGATCAACTTGATCCCTCTTTGGATTATTTGACCCCATTGTCTGAAATGGCCCTTATCTTTGAAGAAGAAAAGAATATTTAGATTGCACATAAAAGCAAATGAAATCATTCAGTGGGTCTATTTTGTTGATATGGCTCTGGCCTGTGCTCTCCTCTCTTCCTAAAAACAGCAAAAGGGAAAATGTGTGAAAACAACCCAAGCCAGAGTCAACTGTGCTTCTGCCTCAAATCTTGGTAGTTTCCTATCTTTAGGAATCTCTGGCCAAAAGAAGTCTCTTAAAAGTCCCTAAAACCTAAAAAACAAAAGCAAACAAAAACCACCAAAAAAAAAAAAAAACCTTTTTGAAACTTCACATTGGTAAATGCTGTTTCGTTGTGACTGTTTTTGTAGTCCTACTATTCGGGGAATTTCCATATTGTGATATTGTGTGTATGGGGCAGTAGGGTATGGGTGTGTGTGTCTGTAACTACAACCTTCCCCCCACCCAGGTCTCACATGTCGTTTCTAGTAGAATTATTTATCAATGAAGATAATGTATACAGAAAATTCAAACTGGTCCAAGACTGATGCTTTGTTCTCAAAATTAGCACTACCACCTTTTGACACAGGGGCAGTAAAGAGGAGTTGGCTTGTAGAGCACCAAGATTTGGTTTTACTTGTTTTCTTCACATTGACTGGCATTTTCTCAGTCATTCTGTTAAACCTCTCTCCCCTCCCGCCCAACCCTACATGGGTGGTCAGTTTAGCAGTAAAATCCACTGCTGTGTAGAAGCTATCTAGAATCCTATTTCTTTCGACACTCAGATTATAGTCGCACTCACTTTGCCCACCTGAACAGCCACCAGCCCTTCCAGCTCACCGGGTTTTTTCAAGCTGCCTGGCCTCAACTGGCACTTCTGGACGCCAGGTTCTAGCATTCAGGACCTGATAGTTCACACGGGGAGTGCTTGAACTCATTGGGTTGACTCGATCCGATCCTCCACCTCATTCTATGTAGTGTCTGATTTGGGTCCGAGTTTTTACCCCAAAGTCTTGCATGCACTCCTTCCACACCCCCGTACTCCACTGCTCATGTGCCGGCTTCTTTTCTCCAGTCATTTGATAAAAGTCTGCACAGGAAGGGACATGTGACTATTACAGAAGGCAGACTCTGACCTCCCCAGAATATTCTACGCATACACGCCATGGTCGTGCCCTCCTTCCAGTAAAACGTGTGGGCTAATGACATTTGACAGCCACATCCTTTAAACGTTTGCAAATACGTCCGCGAACAGGCACGTTTCCGACGTTAACTGGTGGTCCAGTCACAGATGACTGCCAAGGCTGCCCTCCGTGTGGCCCGAGCAAGTCACGCTTTGCCAAGTCCATTGGCTATTATGCGACTTTTTAAAAATTTTAAAGAAGCATTTTTATGCAGAGGCCTCTCCTGGCAGCAAGTGTGACCCCTATTTGGGTCTGGACGACTCTCGCTCCAGAGAGCAGCAGCCCTTCTGAGAGAAGAGAAAAAGCGAAAAGCAGCACGGTAGGCAGGAACAAACTGGTTCTGAACGAGAAGGCCAGAAATCGCGACCTGATCTTGCTAGTTTGGGACGAGCCTAAAATGTGTTGAACTTCTGTGACAAAACGGCCCCCTCAATCTCAGCATAGATAGTATGAAAAAAGAAAAAAGGGTTGCCAACACTGCGGCCGTTCGCGAACTTGACCCCAAGGGCGCGCAGCAGAAAGCCTGACGAGCAGACTGCGCCCTGAGCAGTAGTTGGGCCATGAGATACGCGCGCTGGGGGGAGGGCCGCGGCGCGTGCGTGCGTGCGTGCGCGTGCGTAGGCGTCCGCGCGTGCGTGTTCGTTGACGCTCGGCCCTGGCACTGGTAGAGCGTGCCTAGACGCGGGCTGCGGCGCCGCGTGCTTGCGCTCAACTTGGGCAGCGGCGGCGCACGCGCGGTACGTGCACACGCTGACTGGGCACGGGGGTGTGAATATCGGAGCGCTGGCGCCCAGTTTCCGCATTGGTGTCTGCGGCTGCGTCCTGGAAATGTGGGCTAAAGGCGGTGGGAGAGCGCCGGCCTGTGACCTGGGGGAGGGGCACGGAGGGACCCGAGCCAAGAAAGTGGACCCGGGGAGGCGACTGACTGACCTCCTCCTCTGGAAGCGCTGAGATTATTTATGAGGCCTGATTTAAAAGTAGTGGCTGCTAGGGAAGTGAAAAAGGAGCTCACCCCAAGCTATAAGAGAAGTTATAGTCGCGAGAATGCTGTTTATGACAGTATAAATCAACGTGGAGGTTGTGATGGGAAATATGGAGAACGTGAGTTTGGGATAGACTCAAGGAAACAAGAAAGAAAAATGAGTTTTCTCCCTCCGTGTTCTGCCCCCCCGCAATTCCTTTCCAAGGAGCCCAGGATTCCTGCCGGGAAGCTGGCGCGGGGAGATCCCACTCCATGGCGAAGTGTCTTCCCCAAGCTGAAACGAGGCTCGATGGAGGACGAGGGAATACATGTAAATAAACAACGTAGAAGATTTATGGGAAGGCGTTCAATTTTATAGGACTGTATTTATAGAGCCAGCTCTGGCTCACTTATAGATTAATGGGAAGCTAAAATTAACGGACTTGTGAGCCTCACGTTTAATTTCTGAGGCTTCGACGTGACAGGTAACCGCCTTCGAAGTCCAGGCATGGAAGGCCGCCTTCGTTGGGAGTCATGAGCGCCCCCAATAAGATTACACGTCCCATCCGTGGTGGCTTTAAGCTCTGGTGCCTGGGGTCCCTGGGGAAGGACCCCCATGGGACGTTTTGGCAAATGAAGAAAAAGAATGTGGCCGCATAAAAAAAATCGGTTCTTCTTCGTCCTAGCATTATTTTTAATGGGCCCATAAGCCTTTAATGCGGGCGGGCGAGCAGACTGACTTCTGGGGCGCTGGAAGCCTCGCACCCGGGCTGGCTCCCTCCAGGCAGGCTGGGGCGGCAGAGACACCTCCTTCAAGGTCACCCAGGAACCCCCGCAGGGCCCGTGATCAGGGCCCACGGCCTAGCGGTTCCAGTTTCCCTTCATTCCTTACTACTTCCGCGGCCTGGTTAAGGCAGTAACAAAAGCAAGGGCAGAGGAGCTGTAACTAGCAGCCCAGGGCCATTTTTGTTAGGCAAGGCTCTTAGGCTACCTACCTCTTCCCTTTCTTCCAGTTCTTTCCACACATTCAGGCCCCTCAGGACTTTGAGTTTTGCCTAGAAAAAGTGACTGTCTTATGGTGGTGGAAGAGAGGATGATTTGGAATTTACCTATGGAATAATAGATGGCCGGTCTGTTTCTGGAGAGCTGGTGTTAACCCTTCGGTAGGTAAATTTGCGGTAGGATATGGAAATTACTTATCACCGCCTTTGTGTAATCCCAGTAGTAACCAACCCTTCGCTGGCCAAGAAAGCAAAAGAAAATGAAACAATATATTTGAGCCAGAGACAAAGGCATATACCTGTTTTCTTTCTAGATAAATGCATTGCAGGTTCTCTTAATCACCCTTCTCCTGTTTCTTTTTTAATTCCTTCTACTTTCCTTCTCTTTCTTGATTCAGTCATTTATAGTTCTAGCCATGATAATCCCCCTTTTTTAATTAGTAAGGAAGCCAAGAAGTGGAAAATCTCACAGAAAGCAGATTCCATTGTCCCTTCTGTCTTTCCCTATAGGGAAGTCCAAGTGGGAATGAGTCACCTGAAAAACAGAAAATTGATATAGAAGGCATATTATTAATTACCTGAGTACCAACTATATGGAAGCACTCTCCTAATCTGGATTTACCAGTTATCTAGATTTAACTTTGCTAGCTATCCTTAAATATATATACATGTTGCTGTTCCTGCTTTTTATAATTAAAGCTAGACAACGTTGGAAAGGAACTTTACAGTTAAGACTCTGAGGTCCAGAGAGAAACAGTGACTGGTCCAAAGTGTGCAACAGCTTGGACAAATTTACTTTCTAAGCCTTAGGGAAGACACCAAGCCTTGGGATGAAATACAGATTGAGATGTTTGATTAGTGCAGCCCATTAGGATTGGGCTGTAGCCCATTAACCCAAATGAGAAGTGCTCTGGCTTCTCTGGTCATCCTCTGAGCCTAAGGTAGGAACCTTGTTTCCTCCTCTGGTCAAGGGAGCTTTTCCTCATGTATTTACTGAGGGCCTGGCACTGCTGGTGAGGTCAGGGTGGGGTTCAGTCCTGAAATGAGCCAGTTAACTCCTCCAGATCCCCATAAGGCACAAGAGCCCTGGTCTGGTGGGCTACTCTCTTGCACCATCTCCTTCAAAGAACATCATGCCAGAATGCCATCTCACTGGCAACAAGAGGGGAGCACCTTATTTGACTTGGACCCAGAGATCCATAGTGCCTGGGACTCAGAGTCTTTTAGTTATCTAGGAAGTAAATAATTTGACACCTTGATTTTTTTAAGGGCAAAATAAACCAAGAGATGCAACTAACATAAGCTTTTATTGCAAATTTGGTGAGAAATAGGAGAGAATAGTGTCAAAATTTGGAATTTTAAAAAGTCAAAAACACCTTCTAGTGAAAACAAAAGTGTCCATTTTTCTGAGAAGCAAAATTTATTGTATTTATTGTAAGGAAAACACTGCCTGTGTTTATATGATGGAGTGGGGGACAAAAAGGAAACCTCCTTGTCTATACTCTTTCTGTCTGTTGAATTAAACAGTATGTTCGAGAAACTGAAGATGAAAACACAACAAAAACACAACAATCTTTTATTTATGTAAATCAGATCAACACTGGACAATAAACCAATTTCTACCCATTACCATAACAGCTTGTCTATAAAGAACAGAAAAATTCAGAGAGGATTCTACCTAGGGTCAAGCGGTTTTTTGTTTTTTGTTTTTTAACCACCCATTCACAGAGGTATAGATTCACAGATAAATAATCCCAAACTACTTGCTCGCCATATTTACACATTCCCATTAAATTAAGCATAAATAAATATATACAAACTTAACATGGATACCCTCCAGAGCTCTTCTCCTGAAGAGTCAATAGATTGATATTTCTTGATTGTGTGTCAAAAACAATGTTAGTGAGTGAGAAACCAACTCAACAGAGGAGTCGATTTTGGCATTTCAAGAATGGTGTTCATTCTACTTTTTAAAAGAAAACAAATTTTGTTATTTTTTTAACCCTATAATTTAACATACATCGGCACAGGAGGGGAAACACTGTTTGGGCTCTTGAGGCAACATCAGATGGTTTAAGGTTATTTCCTTTCCACATAATGTATTATGCATACAGAATATCAGATGTGATGACAAGTTGGCTATAAACACGCTAAGTAGGAATGAGTTGCCCTTTTAGGTAAGGCTTTGTACCGGAGGAACAGGGTATAGATAAGTTGGGGGTTTCAGGTTTTCCATTCGAACAAAGTTTTCATAGGGTCTAAAATAATTGCTTGACAGAAAGTGGTTTCCTTAGCCAAAGAAAATAAAACAGCCATGTCTTTGAAACTTTGAAAGTGGAGAAAGCTAAGGATGTGGTGCCAGGGAGAAGGAAAAGAAAATGCAAGCTAACTTCAAGGGAGAAAGTTACCTTCCCAGTTTGGGAGAGAAGTTAATGATCACTTGGATGATGAAATCCTCACCCAAAACAGCTCTTCTTTTCGCTCTTTTTCTCCCAGGAGAGCCACCATACATATAAGAGGAGGCAGGATTGGACAGACGATGGTCAGAAGACCCTTAGAACCTCCAAAGGAACTTATAGAGTGGAAAAGTGTGAAGGCAGCGCTGCCATATCCTGACTCTTCCTTCCTACCTTTAGCTCTTACTTTGGGACAGGGCACTTAAGAGGTTTGGATACAGTGTCTTAAGAGGGCAGGGGTGCAGGGGAGAGCTGCGACTCACCTGTTTAGTTTGAAAACAAGGCTCAAATGGGCTTGTTTTAAACGTTTCCCTTGACTTAAAAGACAAACTCTTGCGTTAATCCCACTGTTTATTGATTTATGGGCCCAAGGAAACCAAATCTTTTAATAACTCAATTATCAGATAAACGTAGCAGGCCTAACGAAAGCAAGGGGGCGGGAGTCATACATGAAAGGAGAAATGAGGGAGGGAAAGGCGGCAGTGGGCTCTATCCACGTGTGTGTGGGGTGGGGTGGGGAGTTGCAGGGAAGGGATGCCAAGGGCTCTGTTCAGCTCGGGCGGGAGGAACGCACACGGAGAGGGGCGAAGGGCGACGAAGGAGGCTGCGCAGCCTAGTAAGACAATTCCTACCCATGACCCGCCTTTAGGAGCCTGAGGGTGGAGAGTTTTCATCCCGGCAAAGGCGGGGGAAGCTTCCGATCCCCTGGACATTTCTAGGCCACTCGCCCTCAGGGAGCAGGCGCCCCGGGCGGCCGCTGGCAGTTAGGGGCTCAAGCAGCACTGAGACCCCTCTAGCCTGCAGCCCGTGGGGCGCCCCCCCATTACCTACTGGAGCACCGGGCTTTCTCGGTCGCCTTAGCCCTTAGGGTGAGACCGAGAGCGGGAAGGGCCCGCGCGGCCCCGCGGCCCCTCCAGCGGCTGATTCTATGTCCTCAACACGACTGGGCGCGAGTGGCCCCCACGCTCTCGGGACCTGCACAGTAAGAGCAAGGCGCATCCATCGCGTCTCTCGCACGTCACACGCGTGGGGCGCGTTGCCCTGCAAGGAAAGGAGACGATCGTTTTCAGTGCGGTTTCTCCTTTCTGCCTTTGGCAATCAGAATATGTCTTATGCAAGCGGCCAGGCCCTCGGACAAAGGCGCAGGCTTCTAAGCTCGGAAGGGATGGAGCATCTATCTACACGCTCCATGAAGTCTAGCTCCCGGCCTTTGTACTCTTATCAACTCATCTAAGGCTGGGCCCTGCACATCCAGAGGTCCTCGAAGGAGCTGACAGTGGATGGGCTGGGGTCTGACATCAACCGTTGCTTGGGCCCTCCTGGTGACCTAAAACCAGGTCCCTAACTCCCTCCCCCATAAACATGTCAGCGCAAAACTTTCAGCAGGTTCCTAAGTCCCACCCTTCAACCTTCCCCCTCCCCAGGCCAAGGCCCCAGGGGTGCCGGCCTGAGGCCCAGTGGGTCCTAACTGTAAATCCTGCAGAACAGACCTCTGGAGCTTTATCTTCAAGAGATGCTGCAAAGCTCCTAATGCCTACTTTGTTTAAAGAGATGCGTTCATTCACACTCTATTTTAGAGATCTATCTCACCCACTTATACCCCTGGGGATTTCCCACTGCTTTGGGGATGGTGGGAACAATGGATTTCAGATCTTATTTTATGATAATGCTCAGGTGAAGCCCAAGAAAGGAGCTGGGCTGCCAGAAGTGAGAGAGATTAAGTGCATGAGACTTTATCCACTGGGAATAGCCCCAGTGTATCCAGACGGTAACATTCAAAGCTGAAGTACATCTCCTTTCACTTTGCATTATTTTACCATTATTGTCAAAACAAGTGCATGTCTGGTGGCGGGGGTTGGGGGGGGGGAGGCCGCATTTATAAAGCATCTTGTAAGAAAGTAACTGCTGCTGAAACACAGGAGCTTGCACCACCCTTCTTCCCAGGACCACTCAACCACTCGCAAAGCTGCTGCTTTTCCCAAAATTGCCAAAGAGCCCAAGGAAATGGAATCCATTTTAAAGGCGAGTCAATAATGCTAAAATATTGGGCTCCAAGGCCCTTACTCCTCTCCCCTAAAATTCACTTAGCAGCTCCCCACTCCTCCGGAATTCCTTGTTGAAGTATCTGTTAACAACTAGACTCAAAGCTGCTTCAATCTCTTATTGGCCACTTTCTAAATTATTCCCTTTGAGCTTCTTTAAAGAAGTGCACCTGCAGAATTCTGACACACAGGCTTTGATTAAAAAGGGATCGGATTTTTTTTTTTCTCTGTACCTTATAGATTGTGTAGGAAGCCCAAGTCCTCTTTGAAGAAGCTCATAAACCATGCGGGCAAAGCTTTGGAAAACAGAAGAGAATGAAATGGTACATACCCCTCCGAAGGAATTACATACTAATCAACGTATTCATATTGTTTTGGTTTTACTATAGTTCTTAAAATTGGTAGATGACAAATAGGATAACAAATGAAAGATGCTCGGTAGGCAGATGCCGGTAAGGCTGGGAACTAGTAAGGTTTCTGAAAGCAACTGATGATGAGTCTCAATCAACTTATTGGTCCGGATTTTCCTCGGCCGCGGGAGCCTCCGCTCGGCCGGCCGGCCGGCCCCAGAGCTGCAGCCACCGCCTGCGTCCCCGAGGGCCTCCCGCCCCGCCCGCCCTCGCCCTCCCTAATTATGCAAACGGCCCGGGAGCTGGGGCACCGGTGAGTTAAGGACGCGGGGCGGGGCGGGGCGGGGGCATCGAGGGGACCGCAATCACCGTGCCTGAGGGCTAACCACACGCCTTTTCATCCCGGAAGATTCCCGTGACAGCCAGAGGGAGGAAGGGCAACGTAGAAAAGGGTGGCTGGGAGAGGGGTGAGGTGAGGTGGAAAGGCGGGGACTGCCAGTTTCCTAAAAATATATTAAAAATTTAAAAAGTTCGTGCGTCTCAGTCAACCAGCTCTCAAAGCACTGACACCGACAAGGTTTCTCCGATTTTCTTCCAATAAGTTAGCGTTTTCTCATGTTTAGTCTTATGTTTATTTTCCAAAGGGAAAAAAATCATGTTTTTATTATTATTATTATCAGTATTACTAAGCTCGAAAGAACCGAAGTGGAAAATCCGGACGGTGGTCTCCAAGTGTATCTTGAAATAGACACTGAGAACCGATACTGTTGCTCCGTGGTACGCCTCAGTTTTTTTTTTTTTTAAGTTATTTAGTTTTGCTTTTTAAAATTTTGATTGTATGTGTATCTACCTAATATAATTCTTCCAAAGCCAATCCAATATTTTTAAAGCTAAAATTAAAATTTGTTTCTGTTTTCTTTTTGTATTTAAAACATTTTTCCTTTTTTTTTTTTAATTTTTCATTTCCTGTGTTTCTCCTCCTTGTCGCCAGTTTTACTACCTGGGCCTTCCCCAGACGTGTGCCTGTTAGTGGTGGTGTTGTTCAAGAACATCTTGTCCATGCCTTTGAGCGCCTCGGTGAGATAGTTCTGCAGGGCCGTGAGCGCGGCGCAAATGGCCGGGGCGCCGAAGCCATGCGTGATGAGGCTGAAGTGCGTGAGGCAACTCTGGATCCCCGGCTCCAGGATGGGGCTGGGCCGGCTGTTCCCGATCGGAGTCCGGTCCTGAGCCAGCAGATCCGTAAATTCTTTACAAAGTTGCCTGCAAATGGGGCGGAAGAGGAACAACAACCACAATAACAAACAAACAAACACCACCCTCAGTGTCGTTGTCATTGGCATTAGAAAGGAGACTGCTCACACAAGCCCAGAGGCACCCGGTCACCGGAGAGCCGGGGAGCGAGGCTAATGTGGGCGATTCCGCTCTGTTTCCCTTCCCAACGCCCGGCCGGCCTTCTCGAGCAGCTGGGACTGGAAGGAAAGCGGGGGTGGGGAGGTGAGGCACCCCTTCCATCCCAAAGCCCGGCCTTTTTGGCAGCCCCTTCCCCTGCCCATTTCCCGCTCTCCCCCGGCCCCCCGCCCCACCCCACCCCCCCCCCGACCCCGACCCCGCCGCCTTCATTATGCAGGAAACTGCATAAACCTCGCTTTGGGAAAATCGCTAGGCTTTTAGCATTTGATTTGGAATATTCAGTCATTTTTAGCTCTTACCTGACAGTTCTTTTTAAAGCCCTTTCCCCCTCCTCTCTCCTGCCTCTCCAACCTCTTGGCGATCAGGCTCAGAAAGCCCAGAAAGATTTAGGGCCCTGGGCCACAAGCCTGTCCCTCTCACAGAAGCAGATTGCTGGAGCTGTGCATGGCCCAGGGCAAGCAACTGTTTATTCCAGGAGAGAATGCTGATTCCATTCAAAGCAAAAGGCTGTTTACCTGCAGTATTTGAGAAGGGAGGTATTCCCACCACCACCATCTCCCCTTTTTTCCCCTTTCTTTTAAAGTGTAGGCTACGGAAGATCTTTATACAACAGGATTGTTGTCCATATAAAAGGAGTCCCACATTGTTTAAATAAAACCTAAAGGTAGATGGTTAAGACTCCAGGGAGAGGAGATTTTTATTTGTTGAAGGTTTTTAATTCCTCAAGGCACCCAAATCTCCCAGCCTTAGAAATCTTGCATACCTAACTATGGACTGAACTTACTTGAGAAATTTTTAATATAAGAAATGGGCAAAAGGATTTTAGCCCTGAAGGCCCAAAGGCTTGGTTCGCCTCTTGGTCAGAGGCATGGCATCCCAAAGGTCATAGCCTTTCATAGACTGGCAGGCTTCTGTCAGCCTGCCTCCACCTGGTCTCCAGGGTGGTGAAAAAAGAAAAACTACAGGACTCCAATCCCAGGCCTCCCTGGGATGGTCTGACACTTGGTGACACCTGGCCTGGCCAACAGATGAATAGGGCCAGTGCCTGGAGGCTCATGTGAGTGACTCTGAGGCACCTATTCCAAGGGGATTACTCCCAGGAGAAGTAACAGCCAGAGGAGATGGAAAAAACCTCCTCCCCCACCTGCAACAGCCAGAAAAGGTTTTTGGTTTTAAGACTGATGGGTAGAAGACACTACCAGGCATGCTCTCACTGGTTTCTCTGTTCAAAATGCAGGCATGTATCATCCCAACCAGGAAGAAACAGGTAACAGTTTTGACCTAAATAGGGCAGTTTCTTAAGTCAGGGGTTCCTCAGAATCACCTGTGGGGTTCAAACAAACACATCCAGGCCTCCACCCTCACCCTCACCCTCCCTGCCATTCAGGGAGCCTGGGGCTAGGTCCACGAATAATTATCTTGGAAATGCTCCCCAGACAATCCTGATGCTCACCTCAGGTTAAGAAATGCTGGCCTAAGAGAAGCCACAAGCACTCCTCAGGGAAACCACAGAGTTGTTTGTGGAATCCTGTTATCTAATTTATCCAGTTTGGCTTTATTTTTTCCCCAAAGTACCTTTACTCTTTTATAAAGCACCAACAGTTCCCCTGCCGCTAGCCACCAAGGGCAAGGGGTGGGAGGGCAATTTACTGACAAAGATCTATTATATTGCTAGTTAGTACATCAAGGAAAACCTTCTAAAAAGAGGTGGGTGCCAGGTTTTGATCGTTGGAAGGGATGGTTAAAGGCTTTCCTGAAGTTTGTACTCATTACCAAAGTGCCAAAAAGGAAATTCTGAACTGCGGAGAACAAATGCTTAGAGTCAAACATTTTAAATCTTCAAAGCCCAAACTGGGGTCTGTAAGCAATTAAAGTTCTGGGACATTAATATTTTTTGACCCTGCGGAAAGGGGCAATCAAATTCCAATCACGTCTCAAAAACATCTGGACAAATTTGAGCAAATGATTTTTCAGCCTTCCATATATTTCTTTAAATTACGCTGTCAACGGAACAAACCGCGTCCTGGAGCACTAAATAAATGAGCGCCGCTGCTTGGGCCGCGCCTGCGAGAGAAACGTGCGGGCGCACGCAGCGCCGCCCACCGAAGGCCTGAACCGGCCATAAAACACCAGCAATATGACATCGAAGCCAAAGACAGGAGTAAATCAAATAAATAGAAAACCCACTGTAAAAGTTCAAATGAGCTCTAGACCTAAATTTAGCCAGAGATTTACTAGTTTCCCCTCTGGAGTTGTAGTAAATTCTACTTCTGTGGAAGATGCCAAACAGCAACGTTGGAAAGAGAGTAATTAGAGCTGAGGATAGAGATGGGTACACGTGGGTGACATATAGACACCCTGAGCAAGCACACGTGGCTGTGTGGGGAGGACAGGAAGATGTGCAACCTGGGCAGAAACAAGCATCCAGGGATGCAGGAAGAACTGGAATAAGGCTCCACCCCTCAAAGGTCTGCCTGTCACCCCCAGCGCTGGGGATGTGAATTGTTAAAAAGCCTGGATTCCGATTAATAAAGCCATCCTTCTCAGAATCTAGAAAACAGATAAGACTGACACGCACACAGCCCGTAATCAACGCTGAGGGGTGGGCACGCGCAGGGGGGCGGAGCTGGGAGGGCTCCCTACCAGCAATCCACCGGCTTTCGCCACTGAGCTGGGAGCTCCCATTGCCTCCTCCCAAACGAGGTGGCTGCGCAGGTTGGGAGTAGGGACGAGTTTAGGACACTCACTTGGTGGCCAGCAGCATATTCTTCCGGGAGTGCAGGTCACTGGGATCCGTGTGCTGCCGGTTCAAATATTCAGAAACAGCTTTGGCGGGAAACTCCGTTTCGCAAATATACCCAAAATCCCGAGCTAAATGAACAGCTTCTCCTGAAAAGACAGCCGCAGAGGAAATAATCAGCACCCAAGACCATCCCAAGATCAGGAGGTGTTCCCTGGTCTATTGTTATTGTTCACAAAACAGGTCAACTCTTGGGGGCAGTAGCAAAGGTGGTACAGACGCCCAAATGAACATGGTTCTCAGGCCATGATTAAAGTTGATGGAACAAACTTTGTTCCTGCTGCTCCTTCCAGCCTCTCCCTGATCACGCTTCCAGTCAAATCCTAGCTAGGCAACCCCTGGATAGTTTCGGGTCTCCCACACCCCAGCCCTAAGGGAAAGGTGGGCCACTTTTGGGAGCCACCTTGCAACTGCATCTAGACAGACAGTGAACTGAACATTCAAGCCAGATCTGCCCCCCACCCCCTTTTTTAAGCATCTAACGTGTTAACTCCTGCTTTAAATAAAATTTAAGTCTTCCTAACTTTTGTATCTTCCTATAATTAATATATACAAATATAGATCCTTGTGTGCCTATGTCCACATATATTAAAGAATATATAAATCATATATGGATCAGTGTCTATCCAGCAATGAAATATTTATTCTCCTTGTCAGTTTCCTGCTAGTTAGGTTTCAGGTTTCTCCTCTTCAGAGGTTGCTGCCATCATTCTCCTAGTTAAAGACTTTCTACTGCACAAAGATGACACAGCAGCTATAGAAAACCTGGACAGCTGAGAGACTCCTCAGTTAATGTGGAAACCCCTTTCGAAAAAAGCATTATTACCCTTTAAAAACACAGCCTTAGGGGTTCAAGGGAAGATCTTAACATAAAAAAGAGATGTGCTGAATTATCCCGTAGCCACATTATTTCTAAGGAGCACGACTACTTTTAATCATCATTAGCATAGTAACCAAACACTTCCAGCTTACAACAACTCATAACACTGAAAACTGCCAATGGAATATTGGCATTTCAGTGGATTTTCCAGTTCCTTTCCTTTCCACCCAAATCCCTGTCTTGGACTGAAATTACCTTGACTGCTTTTCAAAATGAAGATTGTGATTTTAGCAATATGCTAAAGGGCAAAAAGTAAAACCCCCAGGCTGAGAGGCAACCAGTAATAAGTGTGGTCTGGAAATTTGGTCACCTCTGCCTCTAGAGGGTAAGTTTGGGCCAGGCAACTTTGCCTGAAAGATGTCAAAGTGCAATGCCTATCAATGTGATGACTTTATGGTTGCTGCCTAAATATTCTAAGATCCCCTGCTCCAAAAACTAACTCCCCAAAGTAGTGTCATAATAACGTATCCATAAAAATAGAAGAAAAACCCAAAACCTACATGTTAGACTCTAGAGAAGATTCTACAACTTCCTCTATTAGGCCCTTCTAGCTGTATTTCCTGTGTCTTCCACAACCACAACCCACAAATTCAAATGCAGATCCACTTATTCTAGACTCTGGAGAAGATCCTGTTTATTACATACCATAAATATCATCTCCAATCCCAAAATGATGAGCAAATTAGAATGTGCTTGTTATAAGTATGGGCCTTTAAATTTACAACTGAAGATCATACATGATTCCCCTCCATGTTTCCTAACTCCCCCCTCCCATTCCCCTCATCCCCAACCCGTATTTCTCCTAGGTCACTGGTCTTATGAAGCTCTATTTCAATAAATCCCAGGTAATCAGTGGGAGATAGGGGCCCTGGAAGTGACATGAGTTTTAAAATAACCATTAGAGATCATGAATGCAACAATAATTTCACAAATCAACAGTGTGTTTAGTACTACTGACGATTCAGAGGTAAAATTTGGGAAGGAGAAGGGGTATAGAAGGGATTGCTGGTTACAGAGTTATTCTTGAGTTTGTTAGAGGTTGTTTCAGGTACCATGTCCTGCGCCTGGAGGCACCTGCACTGGCTTGGAGGCCAAACCTGAGCACTCTCCAGAGCTCGGGGACCCTTGAACACATCCCTTGGCCTCCGGACAATTGCCACTCCCTCTAAGTAAAAAGACCTTTGAACTTTTCAAGCAAACGCTTGACATCCAACTCAAAAGGGCACAACAAGTGCAATGATTTCCAGTTAATCATGAAACGTGTAAAATGTCAGCTTTCAGCCAACAGTTAAACTCTGCCACTTCATGAAATGGCCACACGTCTTGCTTACCTTCCACCAGGGAGGTGAGTAACGTGACATTTGCTGCTTTGCGTCTGCCGGCGGGTAAATTCAAACCGATTTTCTCTAGCCTTTCTCTCAAAGATCTCCCCCCATTTTTCGATTTGGCTCTGAAATTGCAAGAATTAACATTCTGATTAACCTCAGAGTGTTCCTGAAACAAAGTTTAGATTTAGCAATCTAAAGCCCAGTGGAGCTTGAAGAGGTTTTAACTTGAGGTTAGCACTTTTTTTTTCTTCCTTTTGGTTATTTGCTGATAGTTTGCTGAGGTTTGCTTAATTTCTGCAATACAGAGCATAAAAAAATCGAGTCGTTCTTTTATCTCATGAGAATAAAAAATGACACCAGATGGGAATAATTAGGGTGTAGGTTGTGGGTCCAGAGAAGGTAGAAGTTGCACGTGCACAAGCCCAGCTCTTTCCTGGTCATGGAGCCAGAGAGGTGAGCCAAAGCCGGCAAGTACAACCTTGCCAAAAGACAGGAAGAACTGGGTGGTTCAGAAAGGAGAAGGCTCAGCCTGAACCAGGTGGGCTTTGAGAGTAAGAGGTCAAGAGTCACAATAAAATGGAGTTGGGTTAAAAGGGGAAGGAAGACTGAAGCATGAATCTAACGATGATATTAGCAATCATAATAACAGTAAAACTAGCACCAGAGGAGTTTAGTTACATGATAAGTGCTTTATACTGATCATCTCACTTAATCTCAGTAAGTTTCATACACACACACCCTCAATTCCTAGGGGTAATTGAAAGAAACTTCTACACTGTAGAGCTCAAAGGACTCATGTGAAACTGAACTACAAAGTAGAGCAGAGCAAAAGGACTCAAAATGAAAAAGTCTGTGGGTCACACCCTTACTTCTTCCCAGTGATCCCTCTTTATGTGCTAAAAATACAAGAAAAAACCTATTCTGACTTCTCTTGCTGTGCTGTTCACCCGGCCACTTTTAGGGAAGAAGGGGAGTTTCAACTCCCAAGATAGGCTAACTTGAAAAGTTCATGTCATGCAATGTCACACCTTCATATCGGAGGCACTAACGAAGAGTTCAGGTGTTGGCAGGGACTTTTGGGGAGGCTTTGAATCTTTAAGATAAAAGCCAACTCCTCCCCCAGTTTCCACAAGGAGTCTATGGATTGTCTTTCTCCAACACTGGGGAGCATATGAAAGGCCCCAAGGAATACCTGTCTATACTTCTAAAATGGTGTCATTGTTATTTTTGGTAGTGATACTGAGGAAAGGAAGTCACACAAGTCTAGAACAAAGCTTTTCAAACCGCGGGGTACGATGCATTAGTGGGACAGGATCAACTTAGTCGGCGCCAAGTACACTTTAAAACAAAATAAGAGATCGGAGCACACTGCAGGTGAGAAGGGGGTTGCGCCATGATACTCTTGTTTTAGGTAAGTGTGTGCAGATTTGGGGTCCCACTCAAGGTAGAGAATGCTCCGAAGGGTCCTGGGAGTGGGAAGAGGGGCGCCGGGTACAGGGCGGGGACGTGGAAGGTCCCCAGGCCCGCATGGCTGGCGGGAGGGCAAGGAAGCGCGAGCTGGGCGGGGAGCACGTGGCGGCGGCGGCTGTAAGCTGCAGAATTCGGTTGCTAGGCAACCGCGCGGCATTAAAAAGTGGTTGGGGTGGTGGGTTACCTTCTGAGGACGCCGCCGAGGAGAGACGCATTGAGGCATTCGGGGGGCGACAGCCGTCTCTGAACTTCTCCCACAGTTACTTTGTATTTTGAAGTTGAACTAAGCAGAGACAAACGGCCTGGGACTGAGCAAAACACCTCACCGGTGTTGACGGACATGCCTCCTAAGAAGCCATCTTTATTCATCATCAGAGAAGTCACAGATTTGGGAGGAACCGGAACTAGAGAGAGAAAAAAAAATGCCATAAAGGTGACCGGGTTTTGATCCTAGTGACCGCCGATAGAATGAATGTGTCGCTGCCTGCGCAGGGGCGAGGCCACAGGCCAGGCGCCAAGAGGAAAGCTGCAGGAAGAGGTGTGTGTTCCCATGGTTCCGCGGTGCGTTCCGAGCTCTGTGTACAAACAAAATGCAAAAGCTATCACCTCTGGAAACTTACCCCAAGTGTGTGGACATGTGAGAGTGGCTTGCCACAGTCCCGCTCACTACACGAATCAGGAAAAGCACGCAACCCAGAGTTTGGATTGTGCTGTGAAGCCAGACAAGTCCGATTCCATCACGTGTTGGCTGTGTGACCTTAGACATCTCACTAAAGCTCTCTGAATCTTAATGTCCTCATCTGTCTCCTGATAATCACATTTGGTGCTGAAACCTGAAGGCGATGCTCCCTATCAGTGATATAAAATAGTAATACCAATGGTCTTTACGGGAACCCTTCCCTCCTCTCCTATTTGATACAAATCTATGGCCATCACTGGCAAAGATCAGGATGGTGAGCCCCATCAGTCACTCTGCCCAAGAACAGCCAAGTAATAATACCATTAAATTGGGGCAGTTGGACCCAAAAGAGCTGCTTATTTCTCTACAGTGGATCCCATTCTTTGCTATATCCTAACAACAGATTCATTTAGAAATGAACCCAAATGCTCCTCTCCAGTGAAAGCAATTCTGCGGTGACATGAATTTTGTTTACAAATTAACGTAAAGCACCCGGCTGGTGATTGTTTGGAGCAGTTATGATTTACAACAGGTGCCCTGATCAATCAACCAATCACTCTAATTCATGTGAGCGGCGGTCTTGCCTTGCCCCAGTTGTTTCATTTCGGCAAGTAATTGATAACAAACCGCACTCAAGGTATGTTTTATGCAGAAGTTAATAAGAGCTGACAGCTGGTTGCCACTGCTACCCAGGCGCATTCAGTCTCTCCAGCCTGTATTTCTGTTTAATTGTGTTTCAGTGTCATCTGCACCTTAGGAAGAGGCGGGGCTCGGTAGAACCAGAGGCTAGGAGCCAGGAACAGTGAACGGTCAGCTTCCCAGTCCCCTGGCAGTCTCCCTCCCTTGGACTTCTACACGGCTGATGCCCATTTTCTTTCTGCAGGCCACTGGGCAGGCGACACTCCCTGCCCTAAACCTTAGCTTCTTCCATGGGGATCTGAAGCCCCTCAAGCACCTCTCCAGTGATCACCAGGCCAGGGGACTTATTGAAACATGCAGTGTTTCTGGCATGAAAAAGGATGCTTCCATTCTTCCTTTTTAATAAAGAGTCTGTCTCTATAATCCTGGTAAGAGAAAGATATGCTTTTTCTACTCCCTGGAACCTAGAACCCCACATGTCAAGCAAGTTATTATAACCTCCCTTTACTAGAACAGACTAACCACCCTGAGTGTTCTTGAAACAGCTTATTCTCTCTACCACAGATCCCAGCATTTAGACCTTCATGATATTTTAGAGACTCCTAAAAGGTAGGTCTCAAATCTTCTATTTCCTATAAATTGCATTTGGCTCTTTACAAACGCCTGGAGAAAGGGTTTTCTGAGGACAGTGGACAGAGAGACAAGCATTCCCTTTTTCTACTTCTTAGTAGACATTTTAGAGTTTCTGATCTCTCTATATAGTCTCTCCCAGGGCTGAATGAATGATATCAGGTAACCAAGGGAATATTCTGCATTGTCATGGTGGTGGGGCAGTTACAAAGTGAGGTTTCTTCTTTCTGATTCCCTTCATCACAGTCAGTGAAGTGCTTCCCATTTGAGGGAAATGTGAGTAAAATATGGATTTAAAGTCACTTAAAAAATAATGATTGGGGTGGGAACACCCTGTCATTTAATTCTCTTACACAATATCCACATCTATTTCAATATGTCTTTTTTTCCACTACTGTCCTGATTTCTGTATTTCAGATTCATACACAGGCACTATAAACAAATAATGTATGATCATGGTAACCTTGGAAAACTTCTCTGCAAAATACAGATGGCCCTTTGTAGTTTTAATATGGTATGAACTGTAGAAATAAGTTGTATAAAAAGCTTTGTCTTTGATATTCAGCAACATTTAAAAATTTAAATCCTACTGTATTTAGAAAGAACATTTTAACAGAACCCCCCCATCCCCCACGGCCAAGCAACTTGAAAATAGTAAGTTAATTCCTATTTACGATACTGGATAACTGAATATCTGCTGAGAATTGGAATTCTGCCTGCTTTTCACAGTCCCAGGTGCCAAATCTCTTGAAAAGCCAGGCCTTTCAAGACATTTTATAGCCTGCCCTCAATTTCACTATTGTTAATTGCCTGATTTACCTGACAAGAGCAATTTCCTTTGGGGAATGTCCATAGCTCCCTCCCAAGGGCTGTACCTTTTGCATATACATTATCACCTAAATATCACCCACCCAGGCAGCATCCCTCAGCACTCTGCTGTCTAGGGGGAGAAGGAAGGGGACAGTGGTGATGTTTTTTCACTCCCCTTCTCCCCCCACCCCCGACCGACAAGACTGTTTGAGCAGACGCACTTCAGGTTATATTTCTGTTTTTGAATTTAAGTATCAGTCTTGTTCACACCCTCCACTCTCTCATCCTCAGGTGCTAAATGCTGGCCTTTGAATGGTTTCCTAAGCTAGACTCTGCACATGTCTTGTCTCACACTCTTCTAAGTCCAGCCTACTTCCAGCATCTACCTTCCCCTCCACTCTCACACCTGCTTTCCTCAGCTGATTAACCCCATATTTTATTCTCTTTGTCTTTTCCCTTCTGCTTTCCTCCAGCTTATCAATAAACCCAGGGAGCAACAGGGCCCGGTTGATTTGTTAGTAATTATGAGCACACTGCTCCTGCTCACGGAACCCAGAGATGACTAAGATAGGTTTAAAGCGACAGCAGGAAATGGTAAGGAAATGGAGCATAGCAAAACTCAGCGTGAAGCTTTCAGTTCTTTATATGTTTACAATTTTCTGTGCATACATTAAAACTGGGTGGGATTTTTTTTTCCTCTTCAGTTCTCAGTTGGATAGCGTAGCCAACTTCTGGATGTAACACCCACAAAACTTGCCCCCCTCCCTTTTAACTTGCATTATATGGGGGCAGAAGAACAGAGGTTTAAAAATCGATCAATATTTCATTACAGGGACTGGAGTTTAATTTGAAAGAGTAGAAGGAAAACCGATTGGAGAAAATCTTATTCATTAGTGGACTCTATAGAGCCAAAGTGTTGATAAGGTAGCGTTTCATCTTTACACTTAAGTATGAAATCACAGCTCTGATATCTTTGTGTTTGACTGGAGGCAGGTCTTCTGTGGTTCTGATCTGTTGGTTGGAGAGATGGAAGAAATGAACCCATCTAATGGACTGAAGCCTAAGTCCCTCTGAAAGGTGCTCGGACTTAAATATGGAAACCTCTGCTATTCGCGGTATCTTTTGGGGCTTGCCTGGTGGCTCAGAGGTTAAAGCCCTGGGTCGGGAAGATCCCCTGGAGAAGGAAATGGCAACCCACTCCAGTATTCTTGCCTGGAGAATCCCATGGATGGAGGAGCCTGGTGGACAATAGTCCACAGGGTTGCAAAGAGTACGACTGAGTGACTTCACTTTCATTTTCACTTGCACACCCGGAAGCAGCAAGAGGTGGAGCATTGCTTGAAATAATTACTTCTCACCAGCAGATCACCCTTTTCCTCATACTTACATTGCTTCTCATCTACCTGAGGGCTAAATGTTTTTCCATATGTGTATAAGAGCATGTGTATAAACATGAGCACTGAAATCCTGAAGAAAAAACATAAAAGGATTCTCACAGAGAAAGCCAGAACAGAAGAAAACTACAAACATCCAGTGTTGGCATCCTTTAGGGGCAAAGCCTAAGAGGCTGGAAACTGGGTTGGATCCCATCATTTAACTCAGTGTGTGGGACCTTGAGAGAGTCATTTGTCTTCTCTCCGTCTCAATTTCCTCACTGGAGGGTGGAGGTGGGAGTTGGAGAAGAGTATCTAACCTTTCCAGCTTTGAAATTAGATGAACTCTGATTACTCCCTGGGTGGCTGGAATGTAGCTGAGAGTCTCTAGTTGAATAAAGGCCGATAGGGACCCAAGTCAGCTCTGAAAACATGAACCTCTTCCTTTGAGAGGAAACTCATAGCCTTCTCAAAGGTTCTGACAGACTGGGTGCTTTGACCTCCTAGGTCAGAAGGCGGAATCTCAACAGAACCCCTTGTAATAGAAATTGGCAATTTCTCTATCACCCCCCATACCCGGAGAAAATCCACACCAATCAAAGTGTTTATGTGGGGAAGAGGCCAGAACTAACGGGAAAAAAGTGGGAGAGAACCAAGAAGCTGAACTGAAACTAACCAAACAGGATATCCCTAAGACCAGTGAAAATGGCCCATAGTCAACACTTGGACCTTGGACTCCAGCCATGCCAGTCATTCCAAGAAATCCCAGCATCTTTTTCTGCTGTCTAAGATGTCCAGTCGATTGCATATTGGCCTCTAATTGCACCAAAAACTTTTTCTAAAAGCCTAGGTGAGCCTTCTTTAGGCTGGTGGAAGAGTGGCAGTGATCATTTATAGGAGCTGGGCACCACCCCACCCCCTGCCCGGCCCAGATTCCTAATCTTAATGGAACTGAGAGTTAAGAATGATTTTTTAATGTCTCGTTGGATTTTTAGACTGTTAATGTACCGAATCCTTCTCATTATTACTTTATTGATTGCTCATTGACCAGCCCCCTTCAAATCGTATTAACCACCCTCTGCCGGTTTAGATTAGGAGAGTTTAAAAAGCACCTTTCATTACTCCCCCCGCCCCCAACTCCTGCCATGGAGTTGAGACTCGCTGGCTTAATGGGAGCTCTAATGGGGCAGCTAAGAGGAGAGGGGCCCCAGTCCCTGCCGATTGCATTAATAGCTCAAAGGGGGCCAATACAGAAAATTAGCCGTAAACGAGCTCTGGAGATCTTCAAATGAAAGAGCCATTTATCACGTTGGCTACCTTCACTCCACTCGTTTGCTCTCTCTACTGGGAACAACTCATTTCCTCTTAACTAAATTACTTCAGAAATGTCAGCTAAGCCCAGATAGCAAACATAACAAGAGAGCTAGCCTACAATCAATGGGGTGATATCAACACGGGTGAAAAACTGGACAGGGTTAAATTTTAGGACGGAGACCTTGCATAATTAGAGAGACACACGCGCGCGCACACACAGAGACCTATATCCTTTATGTCTAAGTTTTCTCCCTTAAATACACACAGAGGCAGAGAAACCTGAACCTGGGCGGGTTGCTGCCACTTTATTAATAAGGTAGACCTTTAAAAATCTCTCTAAAAACCCATTAGAAAGCAAATAAAGCAACCAGGTCCCTTGCCAGTTGTTGAAATTTAGAATATTTCGTCCAGGAAACGTTCTCACCTCTTCTTTTATGAAATTAATCTCTTCCTCATAAAGGTGGGGGAGGGGCAAAGACGGGAGACCAGAGGGCAGGGAAAGAGCTAATGAATCCATAACCTTATTTTAAGTGGTTCATAGTGATCTAGAAAAGTAAATCAACCACTTATTCCACTTTTGCCCATGGCTCTCTAAAGATAAAAATATAATATTAGGATCTTTTCATCATGTAATAAAGCAAATACCTGAAATATTAAATAATGGACTTGACCTCACACTTCATATTCATACCACACTCCTTAAATCAATAGAATGACTGGGGTGCCACTTAAATGTGTTAGGCTGTGCATTTTTAAAAAGGTTTGCAGGGGGCATAAAAAGTAGTCCATATTTCCAAAACCAGAAACTGCCACGTTAGTCAATATTCTTTTCTTATTCCTGGAGATCCTCATATATACACACACATTCACATTTCACTGACAAACATACACAAGCCCTGAAACCAAAGCATCCACATCTAAGAATATTTTCAGCTCCATTTTGTTAGGCAAGTTCAGTTCCAAATATTTTTATTGGCCTATTAATAATATTTCTAATTGGTCATCAGTTGGGCATGCCCCACCGCCAGCCCCGATGCTGTTTCAGCCCCCATAGAGAACTCTGAGCTAAGGGATTCTAGCTTTCCATGAAAAGGGACAGAAACTAGAGAAGAAACCAAGAAAGCCAATGAAGAAGCGCCTCTCCTCCTCCCCATACTAACCCCCGCCCCACCCCACCCCCATCCCATCAACCAGCAATTAACCACAAGAGAAGACCCAGGAGGGCATGGTGAAAGTGAGCTGTCAGTGCACTTGCAAATCAAAGCGCAAGCCCAAGTGTCCCAGCGAACCCAAACCCTGGCATTAAAAATCCGAAACGATACTATCTAAGGAAGAGTCGGAGACATTTGGAGGAACACTTAAATACTTTTACCCCAAACCCTACTATTCCTCTTCAGGATATTACATTCAAAAGCCAAATGGCATCATTTCAAGTACAGCCTCCCCTCTCCGCCTCCCACCTCTCAAAGTGACTTTTTCTGCTTTTGTAAGAGCAGAAAATTGAACACACCTCATCCTGCTTACACACCCTCCTACTCTACCGGCTTGACTCTGCACTACTTTTCAAACCATCCTTTCCCTTTTAATTGTTTTTGTGAATGTCATCTGGCTCAAATGAATCAAAAGTGACTGCAGCTAGGGATTGTTGACACCAAACAGAAGGACAGGCCTTCTCCAGCATCGATTAAAAAAAGGGTTACAGTAGTTAAAACTGTAGCTCCAAATACCGGTTCTTGCGATAATTAAAGATTGCACTGTTTACACATTCAAGCTCCTAAATTTGTGGCATGTGAATGACATTCGGGCCTTTTGGCAGCCACACTAATCGCCAGGCATTCTCTCAGTGACTGTCAGAGAAGAGGGGGGAAAAATTAAGCAGCTGCAATACGCCCGAAATGAGTTATTGTAATTACATTTAATTAGTTTAATTAGTTAATTATTTTGCTTACAGCTGTACAAGAGACTGCAAACATTTGTTAATATCACATGCCCTTTACCAGTATGGGGTGATTCCACAGTCACACTAAATCATGAATGCATATGTAGGAAGATTGAGAAATGTTCAGAGGCCAGCTCAGTTTCTCAGGAAGAGCATATTTAGCGACACATTTGGCACAATAAAAAAAAAAAAATCTGAAGAAACAACTCGTAAAACACAGAGAACTGGGAACAAAATTACCACCCCAAAATACAAAAGCAAGGAGAGAAGGAGCTGCCCCAATGGCATAGGGTTTGGCTCAACAAACTCCAGATATCAATGAAATAATTACCTCATATTTTTGAAAGCAGTGTTTCCCAACCATACAGAATGGTAGTTCAATTATTTATGATGTATCTAGGATTGCTAGCGAATGTACTGTGAGAAAAATGGCAATGGTCTCTGTCTCTCTCATCAGGGTTTCTGCCTTCAGTCCCCCACCCCCATCCCTTCTTCCCAACAGGCATTTTCATCCAGATAGCCACTGTCCTATGATTGTGAACAAACACTGGTGTCTTATAAAACAATGAAGTCCTTCAAAGTGAAAACGCATCATAAAGACGTGAATGCACAGGAAAACTTGGCTTACTTTGGTGGGGGGGAGAAGAATCCATACCTTTTTTTATGACAGACTGGTCCAATAGATTCATGCCGCTGTTATTGGCATCTTCAACTGACTGTGGATATAAAAACATCACTATTCAAATCGACTGGATATTAAAGAATCGCACACATAAATCATGTCATTCCAAACTGGAGTTTCTGTTATTTCCATTTATATTAATTCACAAAGGGAGGTTTTATTATTATTATTATTACCTCCAAATGGACACAGAAATGAAATTCACCCAAATTATAAATTCTTCCAATGGAAGAAGAGGAAAGAGGGAACTGAGAGGCATCTGGGATGCAGGATTGGTTTAGTGATTATATTAAACATAGATATTACATAGACACATAAACTTATATTATTCGCTCTTATGAATTGTGAAAATTTGGCAGCCGCTGAAAGATTTCCACTGATATTAGTCAGAGCGATGTCTGTTTTCTATGCTATCCCAGTGCATCTTAACCCCAGAGTCATTTTACAAATACATAATAGTTTACATTATAGGATTTTAATTAAAGTCTGAGCAATTTGGAATGGAATGCAAACAGCAACACATAGGAACACGTTTGCAGGCCGTCAGGACCGCACACCCACTGAGGTTCACACACATCTCAGTGCTGTGTGAGCTTCCTGCTGCAGGACAGTCCCTGCAAGGGACCTGCACAATCTGCTCCCCCTGCCACTGCTGCTGCCCAACAAGAAGCACACCTGTTAGGAAGGCAGTAACTACAGACATGCACACACACACACACACACACACACAAACACAGGATCTCCCGGTGAGCAGCACCTGGGTCATGGCAAAGAACAGTCACCTTTCTTGCCAGTTGCATTCCAGAGAAGGAAAATTTTGACCCTAGATGTTGGCTGCACTTCAGAGGGGAAATGGCTGTTAGAATGATATTCTTGCTGTCAGGATGCACTAGGCTTCTAGCTGTGCATCCCAGGGCATCCAAAGGCGGTGGATTCCCACCCTCTACTCCCCACTGAAAATCAGGGTTAGCCTTTCCTGCAATGTCCAGCCGCTTTCCTTGATCCTTACAAACCTGTTTGGACCAATCTGTCATCCTCTCTACAGAGGAGTAAAAAGCAAAGGGCTTAAGAGGGAGGCTGTGTTTAGACAGCACCTCCCACCCACTCAAGCTGCATCCCCAGACAGGGTGTGTGTTCATCACAAGGAAGAGACTGTCTACCCCAAACAAGCAGCACATTAGAAACGAGATGATCTAATCACGGAGGGGGCATGTTAATTTGTTTCTTTTTGTTTTTAATAGCCACTCCTCTGTTCTCAGAAAGATGAGGAAAATTGTTATTCCCCATAAGAACCATTTTCCATGTTGCAACATGCCATCCCCATCTTAAAGTAAAAAGAAAATGCTTTAAAAAAAATGCTTCATGTAACTTGTTCGGAACTCCCAGGAGACCCCACCATGCACACCGGGCGCGCACACACAAGATTCACGCCTTTCTGTGCTCACGTGTCTACAGTGGCGACGTGTCCACGCAGGACAGAAATATTCGCCTGTGTCTGTGGACGGGCAGACCCGCGATCTTACGGGCCAGGACCGTGCCCCCCCACACCTCACCCTCACGTCGGTACGTAAATATGTATATACGCCTCATCAGCGACGTGGGGTAGTTGTGGTAGTTAATGAGAAGGCTCTTGTCTGATTTTCTATCTAATTACGGCCGCCTGCTGGGTTTTTGTACAGGATATTCACGCAGCATGCTGGCGCTTAATCGTCACAGGGAGGATCGTAAAGATTTAATTAGGACTGCATGCGGAAGCTCGGAAAAACAACTCAGACTCGTAATTACTAGACTTCTTTAGTTAAAAGTGATACCAGGGGTTGCTTTAAGACAGTAGGGTGTGTTTGAGTGTGTGTGTGTGTGCGTGTGTGTAGGGGCTTTGACTTAACATCTTCATATGTTTACACTCAGGTAGGAGAGGTGATGAGAGGTTAGAGAGCAAAGACCAGAAGAAGGAAAGAGGTGTTCACAGCAACTGAACAAACTCCAAACCGAGTATCATCTCCAGGTCTCTTTCTTTCTGATGCTTTTTTCTGAGTTTTTAACACTGTCCCCACTCCCTGCGTGCCTGCCCGTGCCCGTGTGCGCGCGCGCGAGAGCACACACACACACACACACACACACACACACACACACACACACAAAATGGGTGAAATGTAGCATACCAGAACCCAAACAGCGATTTGCTGGTTTAATAGCCCCTGTGAGTAAATTGAAATAGAAATTGACAGGGTTTTATAGTTTCATTTAAAAAATATTAGAAGCATTTGGTTAATTAGCTCTTCTCTTTTGCTTCTCTCACGATCCGGGCGGTGCCCCGCGTGTGTGTCTGGGTCACACAACATCTTGCCCCAACCCTGGGCCAGGTGAGGACCCTTGGCTGAGAGGCCACTCCCCCCTCCTTGGCCTGGCAGCTCCCTGGTATCTGCTGGATCGCGGCTGGACTGACATAGATCCGGGACACACACTAGGCCCCTGAGATGGAACAAGTGACTGGGGTCCAGGCTGAGGCACCTCTGGTCTCTTTTTACAGATGGGGGGGGGGCAGCGCAGCCCACCCATACCGCAGAGGCAGGAAATGGGAAACGCTGAAACCACCAGCCGCTCCTGCCACATAGTCCCCTGCGCTCCTGATCCCTAACTCAGAAGGGGAGCCTCTGGGATGGAACAGAGGAGGCGCAGCCTCTGGATTCAGGGGTCTCATCTTTGGTTCATCTCTTCCCCTGTCTTTTTTTGTCACCTGCCCCGTGTCTTGTCAAGCACACCCGGCGTCAGGAGGCCTGTCACCGCGTGGGAGACAGAGATCCTCCCTTTCTCCTGGGAAGACTCAGGGTGAATTCCTCTTGACCCCTGGCACCGAGGGTCGACCCTGAGAAAGTCTCCCGGGCCTCCCCACCTTGCCAGGGGACCTGCTGAGATGCTTCCGGGGGAGGGACAGGGAGAGATGGGGTGGGCGGGGAGCAGCCAGGGCCCTGGGCCTTCGCTTTCTCTGCTCTGGGCTCTCTCCACCTCCCGGGCCTGAGCTCCAGCCGCAACTTCCATGAGGATATTCTCCCAAACACACACCAACCTGACCTGTTTTATTCTCGCCTCTTGCATCTGACCAAACCCTCCAAAGTTCTCACAATTCTGCCTTAAAAATACAATAAAATGACTAAAAGCAAAGAAACCTATTCCCTCTTTGGGTGCAGTCTCTGAGTTTAGTAGCCTGAGCCACCCCGCCTGCAGAGTGGTAGTGACATAGCCAATGTAGCGTTGCCAACAGCAATGCTGATGAGTTGATCCACTTTCATTATCTAGCACTTTGAACCATACCCACAAAGGTTAATTTAAAAACTTTTCCCCCTAGACAAGTATTACCCCAATGCATTAAAAACACACACACACACACTATTGAATATTTCCTTTCTCATATGATATTCTGAAATGAGCAATACCTTCAGGACAGAAACAGTTAAACTTGGTTAAATCAACAAAACTACCACTTATGACTATGGGTAATCCAGCCACAACTCAGGTGATTCCATTATTTCTGGAAATAACTAAATTTCCCCTAAATCAGTAAACCATCATAGATGAGACACAGGCAGCATTTAATGCTATCACCACATTTTAACTGTTCAAAATACATTTTCTTCAGCAAGGTAAAGAGAAGGGACTCATGCACCCTTTCTCTTTCCCATTTCATGTTCCTTCGCTTTAGAAGTATGTCTATAATGGTGCATAATATAGACAACCATGCCAATGAGATTGAAGAATCCCTTGAAAACCTTTCAACCATATTTATCTTTTCTAGAGACTACATTAAAGAGCAAAAGGAGACCTGCTCAGAATCACCCAGTTTTCAGAAATCATTTCTTTGATGTTTCTTTGTTTAATTTAACCAAGTATTCTCCACCAAATCAGGCTCCATTGTGTAGGTTGCAGATGGGATAGTGATGGGGTGGGGGGGTGTTTGGAGCCTTTTGTTTTAAGAAACAAACATGTGATGCCTCTTCAACTGGTGACACTGGGGAGAGGAGGGTGCTAGCAGAAAGAAGGACTGGGGAAGGACGTGGAGAATGTTGCTCAACTGCCGTTTCATGGTCCAAACGGGGGAAAAGAACCTCCAAAATGGTATGTGTCCTCATGAACCCCCAAACAGAACATTGACTTTCTGGGTCTCTCCCCATAAATCTTCCATTGCTCAGATGCTGCCTCTGGAGCTCAGTTCTCTTGGAAAAGGGTTCTACAGCTTATGGGACATTCAAAGTAAGACCTGGCTTGAACAAAATAACACATTTTTCTTCCAGTGTGCATTGTCATGCTTAACAGAGTCTTTGCAAATTTAGCAGGAACCTGTATAGAGGTCCCTGCACCTCCATGCTGCAGCTCCAGCCTCCGGGCAGCCAGGATTCCACCTGCCACATCAGGGGGCCAGACCCAGGGGGGTAGGTTGAGAGGGCACCCGGCCTGGTTACACAAAGCCAAGAGAACTGGAAGGAGTACCCTAGCTAAGGCAAGACAAAAACACCTAGCTTTGATTCTAATGACCCCAAACTAGCAAAACACAGTACACTTTTCTCCTTCATTTTTTCATCTCTCACACTTCTAGCTTTCGTCATCGAAACCCCAGAAAATGCCACTAGAGAGTCATACAGGTAATACACAGTTACATACATCGAGTCCATCTGCTCCTATACAAACTACCTTCCCTCCACCCCTCCAAAAGACAGAGCTGTCCCTCCCCACCCGTCCCCGCTCCCTGGGCATTTGTTACTTATTGTTTGTGTGCCGTTACCTGGACGTCCTCCATGCCGGGATGGCCGAGGCCGTGCAGCGAGAGGCTGTCCCCCATGCCCGCGTCAAGGCCGTGGTGTGCTGAGTGCAGGAGCACGTCGGGCCGGCGGACCGAATGGTAGTCCCTCCGGGGGTCGAGGCCCGAGAGCTGGGGCAAGGCGGCCCGAGGCTGGGGCAGGAGAGAACCGGCTTCTGAACCCACTTCTTGCCGCTGCCGTTGCCCCCAGGGATGCTGCTGGGGCTGGTGGAGGGGGTTCAGGGAGTAGGGGTCGTTGACGTGGGAGTAGGGGTCCTGGCTCTGGTGGTAAGGGAGCGGCTGGTAGGGGGGCGGGAAGTAGGGCGGCTGGAAATCTGACGACGGGGTGTGCGACAGCGGCGGGGCGCTGGAGTAAGGTCCTTGGGACACCGAGCCCAGCTGGGAGAGCCGCGAGCTGTGACTCGGGACGCCATCGTGCCGGTCCTGGGAGCGGAGAGGAGAGAGAGAGAGAAGGGGAAGGGAAAAAAAACAAAAACAAAAAACACAAGCGACAGATGGAGAAACCCGGCTTGGGCATCCTCTTCCCAGGACAGGGGAAACAAGAGTCTGAAACTTAGCCTCCCAAGCTGACTCAGAGGGTACATGATTTCAGCAATTCCAAACGCGAGGCTTTGGGGGAACATGGGGGCGACTCACCCACTGAACCAACATCTAAGCCTTCTGTTGGGGTGCAAAGCCGGCAAAAGGGATGAGGTAAAGTAACAGTGTGTATGGGGTTGGGGGAGATGATCAATTCCCTAATGAAAAATACAGGAGTCTAATACACTGTATTTGTTCTTCTGGGTGTTTTAGACTATGTTTTTCTAACTCTTCCAGAGGTCCAAAGCATAACAAATAAAACTTCCTACTATTTTCTGTGCTGCTCCTCTCGTTCAAAACCAACTTCTGCCTTTCTGGCAACCCAGCCCGCTGGCCAGGAGTTCCCCAACACCACCTGGTCATTCCAGGACACCTAGGAATCTGCCTGATCTGAGTTTCCTGTCACCCCTTCCTCCCCAAGAGGAATTAAATAATTTATGTAGTGTTGGGTCGAAATGGATCTCATTCAAAAATCATATCCTGAGTCCGTCTTAAATTAAGTTGAACTGCGGTTCAAAGGAGTTCTTTCTAAGGTTGCTTTTCAGTATCTAATATTGTCCCTACTCCAGGGTGTGAAGATGAAAGACCTGGGGTTGGGAGGGGGGGAAACCAAAAAATAAAAACAAAAGGCCTAGACAACTTAGTGTTGGTCCTAAGTGGACTGCTGAACTCAGTGAAAGGGGAAGGTGTGCCTGAGTGTGTGTGTTTCTCCCTCTCCTCTCTGGAAATGCCATGGTAAAGTCCCCATGGTTCTTTCTGGAGAAATAGTCACCTAAATTTCCCAACTGCGATGGCAAATAAAAAGTTTTTCTGTTCGGCCTCCCCCTACTCCCCAGCTGACTCATGGAGCTCAGACAAACACACAATGCAGAGAAGCAGCTGCAGCCTCGTCCAATTATGGTGCTAAATTACCAAGCCAAAGGCGCTCGAAGGAAGACAGAGAGCGAGAGTGAGACGCACACACAAGAGACAGAGACAGAGAGACAGTGAGAGGAGAGAGCATGCAATTCTGGTACAACGTGAATCCAGACTCACCATGGATGAATAGGTGTGGACTAACATCTGGAAAAAAAAGCCTGGTTACTGCTCAAAATCAAACAATGATTTAAAAAAAAAAATCAAGGAGTCCAGCAGAGAAACGAGCTGGACACAGGAGCCGAGCTTGAGGTGTTTCCAGGACAAGCCATCAAAAAAAAAAAAAAAAAAAACCCCCCCCCACCCCCAAACGAGATTGGCGACGCCTGTCACACACAGACAGAGCTGTTCATCGGCCTCTTGCTTGTCTTTTTGGCCTTTTTTCTTCTGCGGTTCTTCGGGGCTCCAGGAGCAGTCCTCTTCCGCCCGAAGCTGGGCTCAGACTGCTCGGGCGCCCCTTCCTCCCTCCGCTTGCCTACACCGCCTCATAATAATTGATATTCATGACTATTAATATTACACGAGTACTTTAAAGGGAGAATGGAGGACAAATGGAGCGTGAAGCAGCAGCGGGCGCAGAGCTCCCCTACTATTGTAAATGACGTTCATTCAGTGGAGAATTACTAGATGTAATCAGACGAGGGGGCTGGCAAAGGCAGACCGGGGGAAAAAGTTTAGCAGGAAAGAGGCAGAACTTCAATTAACTGAGCCAGGGACGCGCGTAAAGCAGCCCCTGCTCCCCTGAACCAGACGGTGAAGAAGAGAGCATCCTTGGGGTCTTGTGCTGAACCGTAGGTGTCTAGGTTCCTGGAGAGGGACTTTCCTAATGGGAAGAACTGACCGCCCTAGGTGCTTGGCGCGCAGATTACAAAACAAAATAAAAAGGCGTTGCCTCCCCCTTTGGAGGGGAGAGCAAAGGAACCGGTGGGCCCGGCTGTTTACAGTGACGTTTACAGACTCACAGTATACTGGAGATGATGCTTATTTATTAAAGGACAGAGGCGAGATGGGGGGCTTTGCATCCCTTGTGTAGCCTTTCCCTCGTTAGTGCTCCTGCAGTCTGTGATTTTTTTAACTTCAATTTAAAATATATGCAATCAATCTTCAAGTACACTAAAGTTATCCTTTCCAGGCAAAGCCAGGGGCAACAGAAAACCTTTTTGGACGTTTCAGGAACCCGTTCAACTGGCCTGACTGCCATTTCTGTTAAAGTTCAACCTTCCTCCCGACTTAAATAGACTCCTTCCACCGGCTTCGCGTTCTCTTATATTTTTTTGAGCAGAAAAATTAGGCAGATAGGAGTACCTGCAGTATCTCTTGTCTCTCTCCGTCGGTCTCTCCTCTCTCCCACCCTCTTTATTCTCCCCTCTTTCCCCCTTCCACTCCACCCCTCCCTCTTCCTCCCTCCTCCCTCCCATTTAGCTAGTCTACTTTTGGATTCTTAGAACGAGTTTATCCTGCTTACTTTTCGGAACCCAGTGAAGCCCCTCTATATACCCGGAGCTATTTACACCGTGGTTCCATCGCAGCCCGCGCCAAGCCCACTTTGGGCGCTCACATTCTTTAGGACGGTTTTAGCGCCTTCGACTTGACCATTATCCCGGCTGTTAAAGAAAGAAAAGGAGGCCGAACCGAAACAAACCCCACCAGGCGGAGGCGCGGCTCTCTGTTACAGTCAATACACAACCACAAAGAGGAAAGGAAAGTCCCAAGTCATCATTGCGCAGAAAGACGAATCTCCTCTCTCCTCTCTCTCTCTCTCTCACTCACACACGCACACAGACACACACACACACCCCAAAATCAAGATTTGGGGCTGGGCAGAGCTGGGAGATTCCTGGCGCGGGCGCGGGGCGCTGCTCTGAAACTCCACCAGTGGCCGTAAGGCGCGCGCCGGCTCCTCGGAGCCGCGGTCTGGGTCGCGGGGCTGGGCCGGCGGAGTCGGGAGGAGCCCACTCCCAGGGTCCGCAAGGCGGCTCCCCGTCCGGCTTTCTAGGATCGTCCCGGAGCGGGCGGGGTGGCGTGTCCCCCGCGGGTTGGGGATCCTCTGCGTTCCACCGCGACCGCTTCGTCCGACCCAGCGCTTCCCGTGCCGATCGCCCGAGCCTTGGCTTCTCAACGTCCCCTCTCCGACTCCCTCCCGATCTCCGGCCACCGCCCGCTCGCCAGCTTCCACCTTCCCCTTCCCCAATTCCTCTGCCCCTTTCCTTTCACCTTCCTCCAAGCTTTTCTTTCTCTCTTCCCTCTCTCGACGTCTCCTCGGAATCTTCGCTTTCCCCTTCCCCCCTAGCCCCTAATTCGGGGGCTCCCCGGCTGGTGCGCTCGGAGCGAAGTTCCGCGGGCCTGGGCCGCTGTCCCCGCTCCTTCCGGCCGCCCGTCCCGCGCGCAGCCCCGCCACCCCGCCGCTCCGTCGGCGCCCGAGACCCGAGCGCACGGCCCGCGCGCCCGGCCCCAAGGAGGCAGACGCCCGCCGGGCTGCAGACAGCATCTCCATCCGAAGGGGAGTCCCCCTGGCCTCAGCGCTAACGAACCGTGCGCACTCAACCCGGGTAGAAAATTTCGTTAAAAATGCCAAGACATGGGGCCGTTTGTACGCCCCGAGTCTCAAACAAGCGAAACATGAAAGAAAAAAAGAAAATTAAAAAAATTGCTATGGCTCCTTGGCTTGCGCTCTCTCTACATCCATCTATCCGTCTGTCCGTTGACCACCCTCCTTCTAATTTTTCGTGCTCTACTTGGATCCGTTTGTTATCGATCTCAAAATTTTTATTAAAAATAAAAATTCAAAGCCCGAGTCTGTTGCGAAGGAGGCTTGAAAGTCTAATTCTCTCCCACACTCAAAACGAGGAGCCTCTGCCTTTATTGGTCTCTATTTTCTCTGCCCACATTCACTAGCACCCGTTCCTCATCAGATCCTGAAGGAGTGGGGGGCGAGGAAGAGAGAAAGAAAAATAAAATACCAAAAATCAGAGAAATCTCCTAGGTTAAAGTAGTCAGATTTCCACCTTAAAGTCCCTTTTCAGAATGTCGAAGTCTCCCCAAGCCAGCTTTTCGAAAAGTTAGAGAAAGCTGAGAAAACCGGCCGGAAATCTACAAGCAAATAGCTTAAAAATATAGATGAGTTGGGGTGTCAAGAAGCTCAAATTCTCTATCTGCAAAGCTCTAAGATGCATCTGGGGGTGTCGGCTCACCTCATAGATATCTTCGTACTTGACATTCTCCACGAGCTTCCAGAGCATGATGGCAGCCTGGTCTCTAGGAGGTGAGTGCATTCATGTGAGGAGCAGATGTCTGGCTTCTCAGGACTCCGCTGTCTGTAATGATCCATCTATAATTGGAAATGGGGGATACACACCAAATCCGACGCTCCTCTCCCATCGCAACTTATATCTGTTGTCTCAAACAATAGGCTGGAGAAGTAAGCCTCAGCTGAGAGAAAAACATGATTACACACACTGGAGTTAGATGCAACCCACAGACATATATATTCTAAAAAATCATAAACACGTATTTACACCCAGACACCCACATTTAGTTATATAAGCACCCCTGGGTCAGGAAGAGTCTACAGACTCTAAACATGTATTTAAAGGAGAGAGAGAGTTGGTCAGCATGATTAATATAAATATACACATTTAAAACCTCTATATTGAAAATGATGAATCATTGTACCCACTGATTTAAAATCTTTACAATTCATTTGGGGAAACCAGGGTGCCCACAGTTCCCCCATTTTCTTATGTAGATTTTAAAAGAGGACCATTACTGAGATTTTTAAATACAAAAGCTCCTGTTCTTGTTTGTTCAGCAGGAGGCTTTTGAAAGCTGGATTTGGGGATTTTAAGGGTGATCTCTCTGTGTTGATGGCTACACAACTTTTTTTTTTTTTTTTTTTCTTCACTGTACCTTAGTCACTGTAGAACAAAAAAGCCGGCTCACCACAAGGACCATTTCTTATATTTTCCCAGTCATTCTGCCCAACACATTTAAAAACTTAAATACTGTGTAACCACCTAAGTCTGTCCTACTCATCCTTTAAGGGTTGTTTGTATTTTCAACGGATTCCATGTGCCATTCTTTCTTTGGCTGAAGTCTCCATTTTATGAAGTTTTTGGGTTTTTTTTTTTTTTCAGATGTCGGAAGCAACATAGGTGTACAATCTCGCAATGTTATTTTCAAGCCTTCTTTGCAGAGGGATGGGATGTTTTATATCTGCATTTGTTGTCTATAACTTTTAAGTGGTTTTAATCACGGAGAATCAAGAAATGGTCACCTGAACCTTTGGAAGGTTTAAGAATGTTTTTTCAAGAAGATACTGAAAAATACTTTAAGATATGTGGGGGTTTGTTCGTTTGAGTGTATTTTTTCTTGGTAAGGTAATTTGTATAGCTTTTTTTTTTTTTTTTAAGAAAAATATAAACATCAACAGGAACAAAGTTAACCGAACCTCGAAAATGGGCGCCCTTTAAGGCACAGGGTTTCCGAATTTCATCGAAGCAAACGCTCACCTCCTTGCCCCCTTTCCCCACCCCCTCTATTTTTCTACTCCCGTCCAGGGTGCGGAAGGATTCCCACTGCCAGAAGGGAAGTCCAGTGGAGGCTCTCTGCCCCTGGGGCAGAAAATAAATGACAGGAGGGAATGAGGAGGGACCAGGGCAATTTGGGGTGGAAGTTATTAAACCTGATAAGAGTGAATCTGCAAAGGGCGATTGTCTCTAAACCTCTGGACTGCCGAGCGCTGCCTTGCGCTCGAAGGAGAGGGCTCCGGACAACCGCGGTGGATATCGATTCGATCAAAACCAGGAGACGCTTCATATCGTGCAGAATGAACAAGTCTGCAGATTTTTAATTTATTTTTTAAAAAGATAAGTCACATGAAAGAAACTCGAAGAAGGTGCATCAGAAGGAACTTCAGAAATGTGCCCTTTCCTCGTTTCCAGTTTAATTTTTATGTTGTCTTTCCCTCCCTTCCTCATCTCTCCTTCCTTTTTCCCTCCATCCAGTCTTCCTTCTACCCTCCCTGACTCCTTCCCCCACTTTCTTTCTCCCTTCTCTTCTCTACTTTAAACATTAACACTTTAAATTATACAAAATCTGTACAAATCTTCGGCTAGGAGCCTGACCGAAGATTTCCTTCTTTGCTCCCGAACCTAGTCTGGACATGGGCAGGCATTCTTCCTGATTTTGTTGTGTGGTGGGACGTGAAACGGGCTTTTACCTTCTCTTTCCAGACTTTCCAGAACTAAAACCAATCTCAGATCAATATTGTCCAAGATAAATATTATAGACTTGGAAATTCAAATTCTCTAGACAAAATTTATTAATGGGAATAGCTGTCTTTTCCCTTTCAAGTCAGTAATTCCTTTATCCTTTTTACTTAAAGATCATTCCAACCCAAATAAAAAGCACTTGGAAAAAAACTTAACTTTTTTTCTCTAAATGCTTTTAACACCTTTTCATCTCTTTTTTGTATATCATTGCTTAGTCTAAAATAAATAAACTCTAAAGCTTGAAACAAACAAAAAAGCCTGAGAAGGATACTTTTATATAAACAACTACTTAAAAATACCTAATATGTTGTTAGGGTAACTATTTTACATAGCCGTATATAGAGAATTTCAATTTTTCCGTGTGTAATTTTATTTTGTGGTACAATTGTGTATTTTAAAAATTAGAAATGTCTTGAAATATTTGTTTGAAATTTAAATTCTTCAGAAAAACGGATATCTGGTTTATTAGGAATGAAGCATAAATTTTAAAATATGTACACATATACATATATGTAAGAGATACCCAAAGAAATACATAATTTATCATTAAAGTCCGAGTCAATTTTTCAACGTGGGCATTATTCAAAAAATCCTTGAAATTGCAAGGGAAATTTTTTTAGGAAGCCTTCCCTAAGTCATTGAACGGGCAACAGCGCCCTCTGTCGGGGTTTTGTGTAAGCAAATTCTGCACGAAAGCATGATTTTTTTTTTTCCCGAGAGATTTCTTTCGGTTCTTCAAAACCTGTTATTACTAAGGACATTTTAAAAGTTCAAGTCTTATCATATCTACTAATTTTAGAAATGATTTTTCCGCATCTAAAAATTCCAAATGCTTCAAGTATGTACAAATAAAAGCTCATTCTCTTCTAAGAAAAATTTCCTAACTTGAGCCAGCTTCTCTCTAACTTTCCATTGCATTTCGCTTTAACCTCCAATCACGTGATGCAGGAAAAGCTTCCCACGAGGACTCAATAAATGCAAAACAAAGGCAAAGGCAAAACAAACTCTGGTTTCGAAGGGAAGATAAACGACCCAATGTATGTATTTTCATCATCATTTCATTTTCCATTTCATCATGCCTTACACACACACACACACACACACACACACACACATATATATATATATATATATATTTGTTTTTGTTGCTTTTTCAAGGCTGGTACACCTTGAACCACCCCAGGTTCATATTCTCCGCTCTCACTTAAATTTATTTCCGTTTTTAACAGCAGGAAGGACGGTTGATTATACTCCCCTTTCCTCAGTCTCAGAGAGAGGGACTATTTTCCGATAAATGTAGGAGCCATACATGGAAGTGAATGCTCTTAGCATGGAGCCCTCTGCTGGCGGTTTTCTAGTAGATTTCGAACCTTTTTTTTTTTTTTTAATATCATCGAAAAATATTTGATTAAATCAACTATTCCCACTCTGATGTCTCACTTCTTTCTTCTAAAAATCTAATTAAGAACTGTCCAAATTTCTCCGACTTCCTTCCTTCCCCTATTTTCATAAACTCTCTCTCCCTGTAGCTCCTTGTGACTGCCTTTTCTTTTACACAATACGCTGTCGGCCTGGGTTTCCCTCTTCTGTCATTCCAAGCCACAAAGACAGTAAAATGGGGGAACACCAAGATTTAGGATTACCGTGTCACTTTAGGACCCGGATCCCTTTCATTTGGGTGTCGGAGTAAGCTATTTAATAGCCAGCGTACTGAGCTGTGTAATGGGAATGCATGTGAGAATTCGTTAGGATCACACATGGGAAGGAATCCATTCCATACTGTCACTTTGCAAAACAATTTAATTTCCCATCATCAATTCAAGACCCCGAACTGGGTGTAAAGAAAATGAAGGCTTTCATCAGCTGGGGATGTGCATAATTTCCTGCTTAGAAAGTAAGGGTGAGAACCCCAACCTAGATGTCCCGGCTATGTACATACTCAGCACTTTCTCCACACTGCTATGCTGCTGTCTTTCTTCCTCCTACCCTTCTTTCCTTCCTTCCTCCCCAAATGAAGGAGACAATATTTTTGGACTATCACTTTTCTCCAGAGTTATTGTTGTCCTGGATTCATAAACAGGCAAAAGAAAGCAAGAAAAAGGAGCACTGACTGATTTTCACATACCCAAATACTACTTCAACCTCTTACCCATCAAAAAGCATAATCGCTCACCAAATCAGGCATTACAGGTACAAGTTTTATCCTGATAGTCTGACTCTAATTTGTTTTGTTTACCACATTTCTATCTGGAAGCTTTCTTGTAACCATATTTTGGAGGAATCTTGATTATATATTTTTAACATCACTTTGGAAAAATTACTGTTGAATGTGTGAAGCTACAGTTCAAGCTCCTGAACTTAGGCTTATAAGACTTTGCTACCGTGTAAGTGTCAGTGATCTGGATATGAGAGAGCAAAATAGGAGGGACTAATGTTTGCATTAAGGTTTTCTTTTTTTAAAATTAAACGCAGGTGGAATGACCTCTAGAATGATTCTTCATGATTATACAGATGGAGGCAAACACTGGAAAGGAAACAGCTTTTCTTGCTTTAACCATAACGTTTAATCAGTGTCAATATTGTGAATTTCTAAAGTGATGTTTAAACTGAAATCACTTGTAAGGATGAAAATCACTGTGACGACAGAAACTTCTACCTTCTCTTGGACTTTGAGGAGCAGCAGTAATTTTATTGCCTATTTTGGATGTTCGGCCATCCTCAGGCTTTCAAAACTGTTTAATGTGGGGGGTGTGAAGTTGCAGAAAGGAACACTTTTCAAATTTCTATCTCCTGCAGATAAAGAGGTTAAGGAATGGAAGATAGGGTAGGGCTTGGAGTAAATGGTGCAAACAGCCAGAGAACAATTGTTTCCAACACCAGTGGATATTTCACATACAAAATGTGAGAGGTGCTCATTTTCCCTGGCGTGACCAATGCAGGGGGACAGGTATTTCCATCATTGTGAATATTTTCCATATTATTGCTTAAAGAAGGGGCAATCTCAAAGGGTGAGAACACTAAACATTTCGGTTTCAAAATGCAACCAATAGACCAATACACATCTGTGAGGAAAAATTTGCAAATAAAGACATGGAAAGATGTAGAGCAGAAATCTAACCTTTAAAGCATGAGTAAACACATACGATGTATAACATCAGAGCTGAAATGTCTCTTAAGTCCAAGGAACATTCAGGAGAAATTAACATTACATTGGAACTATTTCCTAAAACTCCCATTCATGAACTTTGAGAAAAATGGAGAATTACATGTATTCTATGACTTTTTATTTCTTTAAGCAGATTCTTTCACTTACCAGCTGTGTCATCTTGGTCAAGTCCTTGGATCTTTCCATGCCTCAATTTTCTCATCTACAAAATTAGGTGAATTTAATGAATGATATCAAAGTTTTTTTTCCTTAGAAATGGATTTAATGAGATTTATAAAAGCAACTAATGGTAATTAATGAAAATTTTAAAACAAAAGTATTTCTTTCTGAACATGTTACAGCAAAATCTGAACTCTCTGGGACCATCTAGGGGAGAGTTTAAGATAACTGACCCTGATCTTTTGATAAATACTAGTCTCACACATGGGCTTCCCAGATGGTGCTAGTGGTAAAGAACCCATCTGTTCATCAATGCAGGAGACATAAAAGACATGAGTTTGATCCCTGGGTCGGGAAGATCCCCCAGAAGAGGATATGGCAACTCACTCCAGTATTCTTGCCTGAAGAATCCCATGGACAGAGGAACCTGGCGGTCTACAGTCCATAGGGTCGCAAAGAGTCAGACATGACTGAAGGGACTTAGCTCACAAGCACAGAAGTTTTTAGGAAAATCATATTGGAAGAAAATGAAGAAAGGATAAGAATAAAACTTGAAGGAAGAGGGAATCATTTTGATAGTACCTAATAGGTGCTTTGAAAGAGATTAAGTGTCAAGTCTAGAAGAATGACATCCTAATATAGTCAAGAGTTTGCAGTTTCAATCTTGAAATTATGGTCAGTTACCTTTGAAAATCATTGGAGAAGGAAATGGCAACCTACTCCAGTGTTCTTGCCTGAAGAATCCCAGGGACGGGGGAGCCTGGTGGGCTGCCGTCTCTGGGGTCGCACAGAGTCAGACACGACTGAAGTGACTTAGCAGCAGCAGCAACCTTTGAAAATGTATGCAAAATGGGAAGAATGTGTAATAGCAGAGGCTGGAAAAAAACTTATTTTTCATAAAGAGGGGGAAAGAGGGGCTCTAGAAACTACAGGTGGGGAATCATGCTGTTGTTTCCACAGAAAAACGATAGTTTAGGTTGTCAGCATGGCTAGTCGTGTGCTCTGGAAGGACAAGAGGGCACCCCTAGGGGCCAGCATGGATTCTGGAAGAACGGATCCTTCCATGTGTTTGCACATCTTCTGCTATAGATTTACTAGACTGACACAGAGACATTTCAAAACTTTTCTCACTGACTCTCCAATCTGAGTTGAGTGATGCCATGCTGTGTGAAGACATTTTGCCTTTAGACTAAGGACATGAGCTTTGGAGTGGGACAGACATTTGTGAATTTCAGATCCATCCTTTGCTCTCTTGGATATTAGAAAATTACATAACCTCTCTCAGCCATAATTTTCTTGTATGAAACCCTTGGAATATACCTCTATATATGAGACACATTCATTATATGAAACGTGCATAGCGATAATCTTTGCATGGGCATGGTTATGATGATTAAATAAGGTAATACTTTTGAAATGCTTATCATGGCCTCCAGCATAAGGAAATCAATTGATATGTTGTATATACCATTTTCACCCCAGATTTGCAGCTATTTGAATAATTCTCTCCCAAAGAGGTTGATTGACTAATAGAAACCAATTTGAGACAGTTGTTTCAATGATTTGCTATAGGACTCTTGTCCTTAGCCTTATCCTTTCTAATATTAAAAATTAGTGACTCAGAAGAATTAGAAGATGTGTTCATTAGAGTCAGTACCTTGCATTGCAGAATGAGGATCAAAAATATTTTGACAGGCTAATACTTTGAAAAAAATCCTCAAGGGTATAATTTAACAAAGATAAAAATAAAAACGTAAGCGTAAAGGGGATGATGAGAAATTGACAGAGGAAGACACGAAAATATGTACCGTATGGGGATTCTCTGGCAGTCCAGTGGTGAAGACGCCACACTTTCATTGACGCAGGCATGGGTTCAATCCCTGGTTGGGGAACTTAGATCTTGCAAGCCACAAAGCACAGCAACAATCACATAAGCATCTTGCCCAACAACATACTGAGACTGACAAACACAGAGAGTGAGTGAAATCCCGGATTGCATTAGTAAAGATCACGGGTGATGTGCTTAAGACCTCATTTGTAAACCCAAATGTCCCTAAAAGAGAGCAACCAGATTAAAGAAAATCCTGGACATCATGTTGAGGGAGAAAGAGTTGAGGAGACTGGGATCCTTATCCTAGAAGAGAGAAAACTTAAGAGTTGTAAACCCTATCCTCCAGTATTTGGGGCTGGTTTTGGGGAAGATGTAGACTGAGGATGAAGTTGATATTTGTCTCTTTCATTCTTACATTGCCAGCATACAGCAAAGTGGTTCACCCAGACGTGCTCAAAGCATTTTAGGTGAAATCATGCCCTTTTCCTGTAAAGATACAGGATAAAGGTCAGTCCAGAGATGTTACCAGGAGAACTGATTAAACTCAACGTGAGAAAAATTTTTTCTAAAAATGTAAAGGACTGGAAAAGACAGCTTTGACTGTGGTGAACTGTCTGTGCCTTCAGGATGTAAGCTTAGCCTGGGCGACCTCTGTCAGGGATGGGGTAACACCAACTGTATAGAACTGGGTGGGAGGTGCTTAATGAAGCCAGAGTATTGTGATTCTGCTCCACGTGCTCAGCTTGACGTTCTATTGCAAGTCTAACAGATTACTCATCGTAAAGGACTGGCATTGAGAGGTATATGCGGAAGACCCTGTCTTTTCTGCATCTGTATGACTATCATCTGATTGAGGAATTGCACACATCCACTCAGCTGGGTTTCCAGGTACTGTGTGTGCTACCCAATGTCTATTAGTAGAAATAATATCCTAATAATTATACTCAATAATATTATTGGTCTGTCAGTATCTGATTCTTTTGCTTCTGTCATTATCAGAATGATAATGATAATGACATTTTCTTTATTTAATTGGATTTCTGGGGGGTAGTTTTATAGAATTATAAAAAGAAATTTATTTAGGATATGGATGAAGGGCACTTAAGCTTTCATTTGTAATCATTTTTAAGGGGCATTTATTTGACCCATAAAAGTAATAAATCCTTTGCCAAGGATTTAGCCAATGACCACACTCCAAACTGAATTCTCTTGGAGCCAGTTTCAAAACTCTTTTATTATTAAGAGATTATTTTGTTATTCTAAACAATGAACAGTAACTTTTATTTCTGGGTTCTTTTGGGTAGGCAAATCTTTTTGCTCCCATACTACAGTAATGCTGTATCAACTTAACTCATGAAAAGGTATATTAAATAAATAAATAATTTTAAACAATGACAGCACCACAACAAAATCTTTAGACAGTTTAACAAGCACACGATAATGGAAAGTCTTTTTTTTTTTTTTTTTTACTATTTTTATTTTCTATTTTATTCAACTTGTGTTGTTCAGTATTTTTATTTTCCATTTATCCAACTTGTGTTTTTCAGTTGCTAAGCTAAGCTCTTTGCAACCCTATGGACTGTAGCCTGCCAGGCTCCTCTGTCCACGGAATTTCCCAGGCAAAAATACTGGAGTGGGTCGCCATTTCCTTCTCTGGGGAATCTTCCTGACCCAGGGATTGAACCAGTCGTGTCCGACTGTCTGCAACCCCATGGACTATACAGTCCATGGAAATCTCCCAGCCAGAATACTGGAGTGGGAAGCCTATTCCTTCTCCAGGGGATCTTCCCGACCCAGGAATTGAACTGGGGTATCCTGCATTGCAGACGGATTCTTTACCAACTGAACTACCAGGGAAGCCCCCTGCATTGGCAGGCAGGTTCTTTACCGCTGAGCCACTAAGGAAGCCCAGAAATGTCATTCTTCTAAAATATGTCTTTAATTGCTTTCACCATTATTTATCAAGAAATTATGGAGTATATTCTTTTCCTGTTGTATGTAAAATGTTTTTATTAATGCCACCATCACAACCTAAACAAAGAGTGAGAAAATATTTTAAAGCCCAACTAAGTATGGACAGCATGTTTTTAATCATTTCTTTCTTACCAGTTTCCTTCAAAATTTTGGTCAATACATGAAATACAGAGTTTTCAGCTTGAAAACTATCTGGAAGCTTCGAAGGAATCAAAATGAAAGCTTCCATTAGGTCATATTTTCAAATTTGAAGCCATGGGAGACGTGGGTTTGATCCCTGGGTTGGGAAGATCCCCTGGAGAAGGAAATGGCAACCCACTCCAGTACTCTTACCTAGAAAATTCCATGGATGGAGGAGCCTGGTGGGCTACAGTCCATGTGGTCAGGAAGAGTCGGACACGACTTAGCGACTTCATGATGCTTTTATGGGGCCCATTCTTTCACTAAATATTTTTTAAGCGTCTATTGTTTGCAGTGCTTTATACAGTTATAAAGATAAATCAGAGAAGGAAGTTAATTGGAAAGATTTTACTGTCTGGCAAAGGAAGTGAAATAGGATGAGAAGAGTTTGTGATTTTTGCGATGAAACTACATTAAGTGTTATTTTATTTTCTAATGTAAAGCCTTAAATAACATCACATTCTATCTAGAGTTTAGAAGCCCTAGTTCTGACAAATTTTGCTTTTCTTTCTAAGAGTTTTGTTTTAATATACAAAAACTGTGATTAGTGTTAGTAAATGAAACGCATTTGTGTGTATATGTGTGTGGGTTCAGTTCAGTTCAGTCGCTCAGTCGTGTCCAACTCTGCGACCTCATGAACTACAGCACACCAGGCTTCCCTGTCCATCACCAACTCCCAGATCTTGCTCAAACTCATGTCCATTGAGTTGGTGATGCCATCCAACCATCTCATCCTCTGTCATCCCCTTCTCCTCCTGCTTTCTATCTTTCCCAGCATTAGGGTCTTTTCCAATAAGTCAGTTCTTCGCATCAGGTGGCCAAAGTATTGGAATTTCAGCTTCAGCATCAGTCCTTCCAATGAATATTCAGGACTGATTTCCTTTAGGATTGATTGGTTTGATCTTGCAGTCCAAGGGACTCTCAAGAGTCTTCAACACCACAGTTCAAAAGTATCAATTATTTGGTGCTCAGCTTTATGGTCCAACTCTCACATCCATACATAATTACTGGAAAAACCATAGCTTTGACTAGACAGACCTTTGTTGGCAAAGTAATGTTTCTGCTCTTTAATATTCTGTCTATGATGGTCATAGTTTTTCTTCCAAGGAGCAAGCGTCTTTTAATTTCGTGGCTGCAGTCACCATCTGCAGTTATTATGGAGCCCAAGAAAATAAAGTCTGTCACTGTTTTCATTGTTTCCCCATCTATTTGCCATGAAGTGTGTGTGTAGGTGGGGTCTATTTGTTCCCTATCAGGCTCTATGATCCCTGAGCTTTCATTTCTTAATAGGAAGAACTGTTCCATATTTTGCCAGTGGTGACTGTGTCCCATGAAGTCTCAGCCTGAGCACCCCAGGTCTTGTTTACACACTCAGTAGCAGAAGCCTGGGCTTCCCTGGGGACTCAGACAGTAACGAAGCTGCTTGCAATGCAGGAAACCCAGGTTTGATCCCTAGGTCTGGAAGATCGTCTGGAGAAGGAAATGACTACCCACTCCAGTATTCTTGCCTGGAGAATCCCATGGACAGAGGAGCGTGGTGGGCTACTGTCCATGGGGTTGTAAAGAGTCAGGCACGACTGAACTACTAACACTAGCAGAAGTCTATCTTCAAGGTCACATCTCTTATCATCATCATAACTTTTGACACTTGGCCCAAGGAAAGCAAAGAGCTTTGGACTGTGAACTCAAGAGGAGGCTAGTCCTGGCCTGGACACCAGAGTACTCAGTACCTGGTCTTTTGACCTCCCTGGGCCTCAGAATCCAGGATAAGTATTCTGTGACTCAGTGTTGAATGACAGCTTGTGGAGAGAGCTAGGTCAGGCAGCAACTAGGCAGTTACATGGCGATGCTAAAGAGGATATGTTCCAGGATTAACATCTTTACCAGCTTTTCTGATTTTCACAAATCTTGAGTTCAAGTCTGACCTTGGTTTATTCTTAATCTGGTTTCATGGGACAACAGCTCCTTTTTTTAAAAAATTATTTATTTATTTTAATTAGAGGCTAATTACAATATTGTGGCGGTTTTTGCCGTACATGAACATGAATCAGTCATGGGTGTACATGTGTCCCCCGATCTTGAACCCCCCTCCCCACCCCATCCCTCTGGGTTATCCCAGAGCACCAGCTTTGACTGCCCTGCTACATGCATCAAACTTGCTGCTGCTGCTGAGTCACTTCATGTCCAACTCTGTGCAACCCCATAGATGGCAGCCCACCAGGATGCCCTGTCCCTGGGATTCTCTAGGCAAGAACACTGGAGTGGGTTGCCATTTCCTTCTCCAAAGCATGAAAGTGAAAAGTGAAAGTGAAGTCGCTCAGTTGTGTCCGACCCTCAGCAACCCCATGGACTGCAGCCTTCCAGGCTCCTCCATCCATGGGATTTTCCAGGCAGGAGTACTAGAGTGAGGTGCCATTGCCTTCTCTGATCAAACTTGCACTGGTCATCTATTTTATATGTGGTAATATACATGTTTCAAAGCTATTCTCTCAAATCATCCCACCCTTTCCTTCTTCCACATAGTACAAAAGTCTGTTCTTTACATCTGTATCTCTTTTGCTGCGTGGCATATACAGTCATTGTTACCGTCTTTCTAAATTCCATGTATCTATGTTAATACATTGTATTGGTGTTTCTCTTTCTGACTTACTTCATTCTGTATAATAGGCTCCAGTTTCATCCACCTCATTAGAACTGACTCAAATGCATTCTTTTTATAGTTGAGTAATATTCCATTGTGTATATATACCACAACTTCCTTCTCCATTCGTCGGCCTGTGGACATTCTAAGTTGCTTCCATGTACTATTTGTGACAACAGCTCTTTTTAATCATTGGCTTTGATGTTATTTTTGAAAATACTTTTCATTTCAGCTCCAGTCATGAGGACAGTCATAGAAAATGAGGAATACAATTTTAGATGTGATGATGTTGGCTGCAAAGCGACCTATTACCCAAAGGAGTCCAAGAACAACAAAAATGAATTTGACTACAAAGAGAGGCCTCCAAGTCATATTTGATATGAAGGGAACCAATTTATCAGCTCTACCTTTTGAAATTAGGGTGTTTCAGAAATATTCTCCAAACATTACTTGGTGAATTTATTGTTTCCAGGCATAATTTTTTTCTTCAATAGTAAAAGGGAGTCATTACTTTTGGAATGACTATTATATTAATGTATTTCTAGCTCCTCCATCCATGGGATTTTCTAGGCAATAGTACTGGAGCGTGTTGCCATTTCCTTCTCCAGGGGATCTTCCCAACCCAGGGAGCGAACCCCAGTCTCCTGCCTTGCAGGAAGATGCTTTACCATTTGAGCCACCAGGGAATCCCGTATTTCTAGTACCACACACTTACATTTGAGAATAAACTCAGTTGTTCCTGTGAAATGGTCCCATGACAGACACTTGGAAGGAATTAGCAATTTTTTGGTGTAACTTGGCAGAAAGACTCAAAGACTGATTGACCATCAATAAATTTGCCCTTTATTCTGCATTTATTTTCTTTGGGCTAATTAGATTGTACCTGTTTTGACAACTAACAATAATAATGCCTTAACTGCTATTGTGAGCTCTTCTACTCTTAAAATCTCTTCACGGTAACTGAGGTATGGCTTCCTTTTCCCTAGTAACCTCCTATTAGTAAGTAATAGTTGCCACCTGTTGAGACCTTCTCCTGTCCCATGCCCTAAGCTAAGTACAGTAATTAGTTGAGCTCACTTAAACTTAAGATTCCGCAACTCCAATGCAGAATTTGATTCTTGCTCAGGGAACTGAGATCCCATGTGCCACATGGTGTGGCCATTAAAAACAAATAACAAAAAAACCCTAAATGTCCATGAGATACGTACTACTGGTCATCAGCATTTTAATTCAGTTCAGTTCAGTCGCTCAGTCATGTCCAGACTCATCAGCACTTAGGTGATGATAAGGATGGCTGATGCTTACTAGGTGCTTTTCTGTGCCAGGCAAAGTTCTAAGTGTATGTGTTATAGGTGTTATCCCATGTACTGTAGCAGCCACCAGACGATCTGGAGATGAGTAGAAATCAAAGCAGGAGTCCTTCATCCTTTGGGAATATGTATTTAATTGAGAAGCAGTGCATACGAGCCTGAAACCCACTTGTATATGGAAGTGTCTGACTCAGTCTAAAAGAGAAAAGGATAGAAGGGAAAGCTAGTACTAGTCAGAACATGATTTTAATCAGGAAGGATTTCTAGGAGAAGGTGAATACGCAGCTAAAACTTTGGGGAAGCAGAGGAGAAGGAAAAACATGAAGAGGAGGAATGGGAGTGCAGGAATTTTGAAAATCTAAAGATAGCTCCTCCCAACAGCAACTGAGAAATCCGTGGAAGATACTGGAATATGCCCTTGGTTGATGGATTGTTTTCCATGGTTATATCTGAAGGTGGAGTTCTGAAGCTAACGAAGTGACTCAAGATGAATCTAATTCAACTTGATCCTCATGACCTTGGGACCTGAAGTCTTTGTGTGTAAGCCGGACAGAAGGCAGTCTGAGCTGCGAGGGGCTCCAGCAGAGGGACTGTGCCCTTCTCAGATGTAGAAATGGATGTCCATACCTCTACAGTGCATTCAATAGTTTATTTTTTCATCTAGCTAGCAATCTCATTCAGTGAGATGAAAAAAAAGGGGGAAAAATTATCTATTTTCCCAGGTGACCAGAAATGTGCATAGGATGCTGGCTAATAGGCTCAATGATGTAGTCAAATATTTTTGCTCAAAGGTGTATCTATCTCACTCAAACATTATATATATGGGCTGATTTTTTAAAAGGAATAATAATACCACCCTTGTTTTAATAATGCTACTTCACTACATTAAAATAATATTGACTATTTTAGAGACACTATAACAAAATCCTAAAGCCTAGGTATGAAATTTCATTATGTGGTTTATTAAAAATATGTTGAAAAAGAATCATTTTGGTTAAAAAAATATAGTCCACTAATTTACCATAATATTCTGGTGGGGGGGCTACTTCTAGTTGAACTATCACAAGAAAGGCCCAGTTTTCATCTTTGTTACTTAAGGAAATCAGGAGGATTGGCCAGATTCAATGATGCTCCTGGGTCTATGCAGGGACTTGTGTCATTAGGGAGTAGATTTTTGCAAAGCAAATCTGGCTCTATTTGCAAAGCAAATCTGGCTCTATTTTTACTTACTGGTTTATTTGTTTTCACCTTTTTGATTTTTTTCCCAGTGGTTCTCATTTGCCTCTTCCCTGGATCATTGCTTTTGTAATCTTCAAAAGCAAGTTGTTATGTCCTTGACATTTCCTATCTACAAGATTTGAAGTTAGGAATAAATTATACTAAAGTCATATTTTAAAAGTTTTTGTATAAAGAGGATTTGTAATTAAAATCAAACATTTCAGATTAATCCCTGATACAAAATGGAGCAAATAAAATGAGTGAAATATGGTGAAGGAAGATAAGTAGCAAAAACTGATAAAGGAAATGTTTCTTTTTGTTAACATTTGGCTTAGGGTTCATGTGGAATGAAACTTCATATGGCTCTGCAAATTTGAATTTTGGCATAATTTGTTGTTAGACAATGGGAAAAATATAGCTTTCATTTTCTATGCAAATAATAGCAATGTTATACTTTAAGCATTCATGGGAAAAGACAAATTCATTCAAACAAATATTTTAAAATCTTTTTTTGTGTGTGTGTGTCTTTTAATACACGTGAAGGGCTTCCCCAATGGCTCAGAGGGTAAAGAATACACCTGCAATGCAGGAGACACAGCAGCTGCGGGTTGGTTCCCTGGATCAGGAAGATCCCCTGGAGGAGGAAATGGCAACCCACTCTTAGTATTCTTGCCTGGAAGATCCCATGGACAGAGAAGCGTGGCAGGCTACAGTCTAAAGGGTTGTGAAATGTCAGTCATGACTGAGTGACTCAGCACAAGATATAAGTGAAAATGTCTATACCAACTCGAGGAATTGGACAAAAAAAATAACACAATAAGCAATTTTCTTTTTTTTCAAATTCCGAAACATCAGATGGGAACTAAACATTCCCTTCAACTTTCCAGGCTATGGGTCTACATATGTACATACAAAGAAATAGTGAGAACATAACTGGTTAGATACAAAGGATGGAGAGATGGTGGGAGCCTTGAAACCTATATGTGATTACAAGTGGAAAAAAAAAAAGTTGTCTTTGTAGCACTCACCCGTTTCTTGCAAACTCTCCAGATTGTGAAGTAAATAAGATGGTAGAACTCAGTCCTTGTGATTTAATGTCACCTGATTCATCCTGCAATTGTGACAGATAGGCAAGGGTAGAATGCAAGTGAAGACATTTTGCTTGAATGTTTTGCCTCAGACAGTAAAGAATCTGCCTGCAATGCAGGAGACCCTGGTTTGATCCCTGGGTCGGGAAGATCCAGGAGTAGGAAATGGTAACCTGCTCCAGTATTTTTGTCTGGAAAAATCCCGTGGACAGAGGAGCCTGGAGGGCTACAGTCCATGGGGTCGAAAAGAGTCAGATAGGACTGAATGACTAAGCACAGCACGGCACAGAAATCACGTGTTCTCACTGCATCCTATTAGAAGGTGATTGATGTCAGCCTGTGCCATGATTGGTGCTATCAACGTTGATCGATTGGCTCAAATGGTGTCTGCCACATGTCTCCACTGTAAAGTTATTTTTTCCCTTATCAGGAAGGGACACTGGACACATGCAATTTGAGAGATATATGACAAAATAACTGCTCATGTAATAAAAGAGGGAGAAACTGTTCCATATTAAAGGAGATTAAAGAGATAAGACAGCTGAATGGGGTGCATAATCTGATATTTTCTTTCACTTTAAAAGACGTTATTGGTATAATTGGTGAAATCTAAATAAGACTGTAGATTATAAATAGTATCTTAGCAATATTAAATTCCTGATTTTGCAAATTGTGTTATGGCTTTGTAAGCGAATACTTTTCCCTACTAATATATAAAATGGAAAACTAATAAAATCTTACTGCATAGCACAGGTAACACTATTCAGTACTCTGTAATGGCTGATAAGGGAAGAGAATTTTAAGAAAGAGTGGATATATGTCTGTGTATAACTGATTCATTTTGCTATACAGCAGAAACAAACGCAATGTGGTAAATCTACTATACTCCATTAAAAATTTAAACGATCTTAACAATTAAGAAAACTAAAAATTTTTTGAAAAGAAAAAAAGAAAGAAAACTTAATGAAAAAAGAGAATACCATCACACTTAGGAAACACACTGAAGTTTTCCAGGATAAAGCAGCGTTATGTCTGCTGTTTGTTCTCAGATGGATATACAAAAAGCAAATGAACTAGATGGTTAGTATTTGGAGAATATGGTGAAGTGTATATTAACATACCCATCAGCAATCAATAAGGCAGAAGAAAAAGCCCAGTTTTGGCAGCTGGTCCTTGTTTTGATTTCTTGTCTAACCCTGGGAAAAATCCTGGGGCATCTTACTTTTTAACTACCGTAACCATCACTCTCACTATTTTTCACCTCGGTCTGTTCTCATTTGTAAAGACTTCATATTCGTGTTCTAATGCATTTCTAGACTTTCTATTCACTTTCTTACTTTACAACCTTAATGAGTTCAGTTTTGCTAGGAGTAAACTTTGCTGAGAGGCTGTCTTTTCCAGCCTCTGAAGGTCATATATGTATATGACCAGTGAACTAAACATGCAGTGAAATTTCAGGATGGATGCTCAAAGAAAGATTAGGCTGGAAGAGTACTTTTAGTCTTTTCTGTCTTCCTCAATTCTCTTGCCTGCTATGGGGGTATGGTGGCGGTCATCTTGAACCATGAATTGAATCTTAAAAATGGAAACCAGCACTTGAATGGTGGATTTGAAGGATAGAAGGAGCTTGGGCCATTGATGACTGGCGTCACCACACCAGCCCTGGGTGGCTTACTTCTGGAGTCCTTTTATCAAAGAGAGAAGTAATTTTTATCTTACTTAAGGCATTGATATTTTGGATTTTCTGTTAAACCTTTTCCTGATTAACCATGTTACTGTGAGATTCTCAATAAGACAGTTTCTCCAGACACTTACTTTTTAAAGATACCAAACTTAAGTTAATCTTAAGTCTTTCAAGCTTGGCAGGCCTGATGGAATGAGTACATGGCCAAAGATCAAGCTATTCTTTAGGTTTATTTATTGAGGGAGATTGAGTCAAGACATGCTATACCTTTGGTTCTTCCCAAAGAGCTGCAGGTGGAGGACCCAGAAGTATAGTGATTTTAGTTTTCTTCTTGTGCAGAAGGGATGCATATATTTCTCCTCTCCTCCCAAGACTTCAGAAGTTCACTAGGTCTGGAAAGGGGAGGCTTCTGATCCCTGGGAGAGGCTGACAATGTATGCCTATTCTTGAGGGAAACTTACAGTAGACTCAGTATGTAGCTCAGACCTTCCTAAGACAGTGCTATCAACATCTCCCTTTCATGTTTGAGACTTCCACTGTATTGTATCAAACCCTCTGTCTGGACTTTAAGACTTCCAAAATATTTCTCCATGCCCTTTATCTGGTTGTTTCTCTCAGTCCTTATCAACCAGTTTCCATAATTGTACATCAATTACATCATTCCAATTCCCATCATTCCAATTCCCATATCTGACTTTTGTTACTCTCTGCCGAATTTCAACATTATATAAGAATCAATCCAAGTTTCACCTTCTCCTTAAATCGTCCCTCAATAGTTAGTGCTCCTTGCTATCTCCAACTGCGGCTACAGTCGGCAGCACACAGGTTAGTAACTGATTATTATATGTCTCATGGCATAGCTTTCTCCTTGCACAAGATTAACACCTACTTGAGGGTAGACAATACAGCTTATCCCTTAGTGAGTGCCATAATTGCCTCTTCTCTTCTTTTGTGTACATGGCTTTCTGTATCCTTGCTCTTTTTTTTTTTTAATTTTTTAAGTGTCTTTTTAAATTTTTTTTTAATTTGGCTGCTCCACACAGTTTGTGAGATCTTAGCTCCCCAACCAAGTACTCAACCCATGTGCCCTGAGATGGAAGTGCAGAGTCCTAGCCACTGAACCAAAAAGGAATTCCCTCCTTGCTGTTTTCAATTTCAAAACACCCAAATGAGGTATATAAAAGGTATTTTAAAAAACAATTATTTAATAGGAAGAAAAGCCATAAGGCTAAGAAAAGTGAAATGGTTAATGGAAAATAAATTGGACAATAAACATTAGAACCCAAATTTTGTTTTCTAGATCTTACTCATCCATTAGGTAACACAAGTTAGAATATATGCTCCATGAAGGCAGGGACATAAGTTTGCTTTATTTGCTGATATATCCCCAGTGCCTAGAAGAGTGTCTGGAACACAGTAGGTCCTCAGTAAACATTTACTGATTAACTGATGGGAGCTTTTGAGCCTAGATAATCATTTGCTCTTTATTTAAAGACCACAGACAAATAAGTGTTGGTCAGAATGTGGAGGAAAGGGAACTCTCCTGCACTAATGGTAGGAATAAAAATTGGGGCAGCCGCTATGGAAAACAGTATGGAGTTTCCTTCAAAAATTAAAAATAGAGCTACCATATGATCTGGCAATGCCACTTCTGGGTATTACCTGAAGAAAATAAAAACACTAGTTTGAAAATATATACGCATTCTTGTGTTTATTACAGCATTGTTTATAACTGACAAGATATGAAAGCAATCAATAGGTGCTTATCAATAGATGAATGGATAAAGAAGATGTAATATATATATATACCTATATATATATACACAATAGAATATTATTCAGCCATAAAAAAAGAATGAAATCTTGCCATTTGTGATAACATGGATGGAGCTGAGGGTGTTATGAAACAAGTCAGACGGACAAAGACAAAAACTGATTTCACTTTAATGTGGAATCTAAAAAACAAAATAAATAAACAAAAAGAAACAGACTTATAGACACAGAGAAGAAAAATGGTAACTGCCGGAGATCAGGGGATGTGGGGGAGAGAAAAAAAGGTGAAGGGGATTAAGAGGCATAAACTTGTAGGTACATAAGTCATGGGAATATAATGTACATGATAGGGAATACAGTCAATAATATTGTAAGAGCTTTAAATGGTGACAGATGGTAACTAGACTTATGGTGGTAAACATCTCTCTCATAACATATATAAATATCAAATCACTATGTTGTACACCTGAAACTAATATAACATTTGTACTTGAATTTTAAAAAAAGACCATAGACATATAAGCTCTTTTCCCATATCTTCAAGACAGTGTCAGAATGTCATGTATTTTATGGCAGGAAGCAAATAAAAATACAAGGTCTATTTCCATCAAGTAAATATAAATATATGAAACACCTATTTTTCTTATGTTCTTAATTAGCTGATAGAATGAGTCCTCAAAATCCAGGTTAGTAAAATTGCTGCTTTTTTGGATTTGTAAAACAAGTACTATTTTTAAGACATTAAAAAAGATCATTTGTTTAAAATAAAAAAGGAGACATAATTTATTTTAAGAAATGAAGAATTCTTAAATGTGACTTTATTGCCACATAAATTTGTACTATATTTTCAGGGGTAGTGATTTAGAGTATTGTTTTAAAAATAGAGATAACCACATGCAGCTGGAATGTACTGATTAGTACCATGGAAACTAACCTGAAGTTAAGTGGAAATTCCCTCAAATTTTCCAGCTTAGAGTCATAAAAGCCTGTTTCACCAGGGGGTTTATGAATGAACCATATAATTTCGTGGTTCACAAGTAAGGTGTTTTCATGATACCTTCCCATCTGTTACTTACGTATGCAGGTTGGAGTTGCAGACACATGAGGAAAGACTTGAAGGATAACACTTTGATCCCTGGGAGGAAATGCTTCACCTGGTTAAAGCAACCAAGAAGGGCAAACATTCTTACAGGGGAGGACATTATAAAATGGTTAATGGAATAATCTGGGCTGAAGACATGCCTGCTGAAGGGAAATGAAAGGTATCTACCCTGAAACCACTGGACCAGCAGGGAGGTCACCTCACTGCCCAAGAGGCTCTGAGAATCAAGAATGACAGCCTAATCCATCTCTACTGCTGTCCCGGACCTTATGTTCTTTCTAAATTAGGACTTAAGAGAATGAATTGATTTTCTCTTTGCATTTTGGACACATGGATTCTTATAATAGATAACAAGGAGGCTGGTCTGGATCTGTGTAAGTCATGGGATTGCCCTAATAGTTTAGAGGTTAGCGCTGGAGGTAAAAAAAAAAAAAAAAATCCTCACCTTCATAGCTGCTCTGGTTGTAAACATCAATTCAGTTAGGTCCAAGAAGGGGAATCTATCCTATGGCTCTAACTAACCTGGTTATGGATAAAAGAGGGGAAAGGAGCTGGAGAAGCAATGGTACATGTAAAGACAAGGGTATTTCTCTCTCCCCTCAATGCTCTATAGGGGCTCCAGTTTCTCTCAGCTGGTCACCTGTTTATGGGTCTCCACCCTCAAAATGGAGGGTCTAAGAAAGGTGATTTTTCAGTTTTCTTCTTCTTCTTTTTTCTTTTTGAATATCAAGCTGCTTTATACACTTCAGTTACAACAAGTTTAAAAAAAGTTAAAACAAGAAGCAAGATCTCCATTCTAACACAAATTTGTAGCAGTTCTATTTTTCTGAGCTGAAACTACAGTTCCAACAGTGGTTTTGGATTTTTTTTTGTTTTTAATTTCTTTATTTTAATTGGAGACTAATTACTTTACATCATTTTTCTTCTAATGCTGCGTTCTGCAGGAAGATCCTGCAGTAAACTCAATGAGTGACCCATTGCTTTTAGAAACTGAAATACTGCCAGGTAGTCCATAAGGACCAAGTCATTAAATGACAAAATACCAGCAACAGTTTTTTTTTTTCAGCACTTGCTGGGTGCCAGGACTCATGCTTCACACTCTGTATGCACTGTCCCACGTTCTCCCCTAAATTCGGCAAGTTGAGTTTCTTTACTTTCATTTTATGAATGAGAAAAATTCAATGCAGAGAAGATATTTCATGACTCACTAACTCCATGATTGAAGTCAGTGAAAGTTACTTAATACTTTCTGTGCCTGAGTTTCATCATGGGTAAAATTGGCACCCCTCTCCCGGGTCTCTTAAACGTGGTATATACTATGCAAGTATTTGCTCTAACAGATATTCAGTGCTTTGTTAGAACTGAGATAAAATTCCAAGTTTGTCTGAGTCTGAAACCTATGCCTGTTCGCAGCATGATGATGAGAATACCATCCTTGAGTCAATATTTCTGTCCAAACATGACCCCAGTGAGTCACGGAGGCATCATTCAGAAGTGAGTGTCAGCAATACCTGGCAAGGGAGGATACCAGCATGTTCCTAAACTGCTGCTACTGCTAAGTCGCTTCAGTCGTGTCCGACTCTGTGCGACCCCATAGATGGTGGCCCACCAGGCTCCCCCGTCCCTGGGATTCTCCAGGCAAGAACACTGGAGTGGGTTGCCATTTCCTTCTCCAATGCATGAAAGTGAAAAGTGAAAATGAAGTCACTCAGTCATGTCCGACTCTTAGCGACCCCATGGACTGCAGCCTACCAGGCTCCTCCATCCATAGGATTTTCCAGGCAAGAGTACTGGAGTGGGGTGCCATCGCCTTCTCCGGTTCCTAAACTAGACCTGCTTAAATTTTAAAGCCATTTTGTTTCCAAGTTTCTGGAAACTTTGAGTTAACCCTATGGTTCTAATAAAACTATGACATTAAATACGACATCTGTTCTTAAGAAAATTCAAGCACACACAGTTGGTCACCCTTAGGGTACTTGGAATATTGGAGTAAAACTTAGATGGGTAAGCTAAGGTGCAAAGAGATGCAACTATTTATCAAATGTGTTCGGGCTCTCACGGAATACATATAGAATAGAGAAATGAAATAAAGTATAATGCTGTGATAAAACCTTCTTTATCTATCCAGTTATGCTTTTCTTACCTGACAACAATTTTCCAGTTTCTAGCCTAAATCTTTTCCCTCTGCAGAGCATCTTCAGTGTATCGATTATCTGTATATGGGTTAGGACATCTCCTTTCACATTCCCTCCTTGTCCAATGCCTGCCATCTAAAAAGTGTTATCCTAGTTTTATTTTTCAAGTTTGTAGAAGTTTGACTTAGAACGGAAAATAGATCTAACGCAGTTGCAGAATATAATCAATCTTATCTCTGAATAATAATCTATACATCTATCAGTTATCTATCGTCTCTATCATCTATCCATCTATTTATCTATGTATCCACCCATCTATTCATCTATCATCTGTCTATGTCCATATCCATCACCTGTTTTAGATGATACTTTGGCTGACAGATGATAACTAACCTGGATTGGTTAACCGAGAGAGCCTCCATTTCCTTTCAGGTTGATGGGTGATAATTCTATCTTCCAGCAGAGGGCAGTAGAATACGGTCTCTTGCTTATCAACGCCTTCGGAGCTACGGCTAATATTTGGAAAAGGGAGTATTCATTTGGAAAGAGGGTAATGTGAAAGTTTTAGGTGAAAAAATTTAGAGGAAAAGTAGGGGTTACATTAATTCTTGTGATAAGAATGAAAAACTATTTTTATTATAACTTCTTTCTTCTTCAGGGAATTGGTAACTGCTGCATGACTCAAGCCTTCATTATCACATAACCCTGTGCTTTTCCTGTATCTTTGTGAATTATCTTCTATATTTGAATATTTCATCCATTTTGTATTTCCTTGTGAAATGGGTTCAGTATAAATATAACGCCTATGTGTCTGTGTGTGTTCAGTCGCTCAGTTGTGTCCGACTCTTTGTGGCCCCATGGACCGTAGCTGGCCAGTCTCCTCTGTGCATGGAATTTTCAGGCAAAAAGCGTCTCCTGCATTTGCAGGCACCACTATCACCACTTGGGAAGCCCCCGTGACACCTATGGTTACTAGTTTAATCAGTAAGGTAAATCTGTGCTTTATAGTTACTAAAACAATTAGTAGTCAGAGAAAACTGTGCTCTTAATTATTAGTAGTAAACAGTAGTAAAAGTCACTCAGCCATGTCCAACTCTTTTCGACCCCATGAACTGTAGCCCGCCAGGCTCCTCTGTCCATGGAATTCTCCAGGCAAGAATACTGGAGTGGGTAACCTTTCCCTTCTCCAGGGGCTCTTCCCAGCCCAAGGATGGAACTCAGGCTTTCCCACTGCAGGCAGATTCTTTTCCATCTGAGCCACCAGGGAATCCCATTTTATTCAAGAAACGTGTAAAATAACTTTTAAAATGTTTTAGAGCCAGTGGGCCAGAGCCCCACCTCTATAGACGATTTTATCCCAAACCTTGTTTATTTGTGCCATTCCTGTAAGTGTGTGAGGATATACAGGAAGTTCCCTCAGTCCTTGGATTTCACTGCCTGTTTGATCATATTTTTGTTCCCTGTTACCCACATGTACACATCTCCACCATTTGCAAAATGTCAGTGCCAATTTTCAATTAAGAAGACAACGTACAGGAAGTAAGAAAATGGAAACGTTCCCCCAGGTCGCAACTCCTTGAGGTCTCCTGGTGCTGTAGGCTCTTCGTTGTTTGCTAGCCATGATGAAGGCGAAACTAGAATTTGGGGAAACAATGTGAAGGAAAGAAGGGTGGGCCATCATAGGAGAGATGGGAAAGTTTGCTGAGCAAAGTCACAAAAAGTTTTTTGTAGCTGTTCTTTTGAAGATTTAAGGTCTGTATCACCTCAAATACTCTATTCATTCCTATTTTTAGGACTAAGAGACTGAATTGTTTACATGTATGTTTTATTCCAACTCCAAATTCTCTGAATAGCTCTTCTTATCTGTTGTCTGGTTGGTTTGATGCAACATCTTCAATAACTTTTCATGCTGCCCCAGGTGCTGTAGGAATGAGATAGATAAAATCCCTGCCCACTCATGGACTTAATAGCTCAGCAGAACTCACAGTGAATAGATAAACCCAATCAAGAATTATAGGATTGCCCCTTTGTTTAGCCTTTCTTTATGTAATTGACTGACATGAATATTGGAGTGGGTTGCTTATCCCTTCTCCAGTGGATCTTCCTGACCCAGGAATCAAACCAGGGTCTCCTGCACTGCAGGAAGATTATTTAATAACTGAGCTATCAGGGACGAAACATTAAATTTTCCCACACATGGAAGCTCATTTGAAGGAATAAATAGGAGAAAATTACTCAGGGAACTGTTGTCAAGAACTATGTAGAGTCTAAGATTTTACTATACTCACAAGCTAACAACTTAGTCTGGCTTGATTTCATATAAGCTGGCAAAAAATATGAGAATCCTGGGTCAGAGAAGAAGGACTTTATTAGGAGCCAGAAAATAAGCATTTGTGTCCGTTCCCACAGGACAATGTGAAAGGGTCGGGTAATACCTATACATGCAGTGAGTTGTGTTATAAGGGAGGAAACCTGAGCTTCCTGAACTCAAATCTTTTATAAAAGACAGTGAACAGAAGCAGGGCTATCCCTTGCTCCAGAGGGAGACACTATACTATCTCCTGTGATGGAGCACAGTACAAGCAACCTTGAAGAGCTAGTTCAGACCAGAATACTCAGTGCAAAGGACAGAAACACAGGAGATCCATGGAGGACAGTCCTCCAACAGCTTTGTCTCTGTTCCAGTCCACTTCAACATGGGCCATGATATTATTATATGGCAAAATGAGACCGAAGTGCATCTGCTTCTTTTTTTTAGTAACAGTATATCTGGATCTATCCTTAGTGGGTCTGCACAGGTGAGTTTCTGTGACTTGCTGACTCTATACATTAGATCTGCAGACTTTAGTCCTTCCTGCAGACCTGTTCTGAGAGGCCAGGAGGTTTGGGGTTTTAGATCCTCCCTTTTGTGGCTGGAACAAGCACAAGCTGGAATCAAGATTGCCGGGAGAAATATCAATACCCTCAGATATGCAGATGATACCACCCTTATGGCAGAAAGTGAAGAGGAACTAAAAAGCCTCTTGATGAAAGTGAAAGAGGAGAGTGAAAAAGTTGGCTTAAAACTCAACATTCAGAAAACGAAGATCATGGCATCTGGTCCCATCACTTCATGGCACATAGATGGGGAAACAGTGGAAAGAGTGTCAGACTTTATTTTTGGGGGCTCCAAAATCACTGCAGATGGTGACTGCAGCCATGAAATTAAAAGACGCTTACTCCTTGGAAGAAAAACCTGTGACCAACCTAGACAGCATATTGAAAAGCAGAGACATTACTTTGCCAACAAAGATCCGTCTAGTCAAGGCTATGGTTTTTCCAGTGGTCATGTATGGATGTGAGAGTTGGACTGTGAAGAAAGCTGAGTGCCGAAAAATTGATACTTTTGAACTGTGGTGTTGGAGAAGACTCTTGAGAGTCCCTTGGACTGCAAGGAGATCCAACCAGTCCATTCTGAAGGAGATTAGCCCTGGGATTTCTTTGGAAAGAATGATGCTAAAGCTGAAACTCCAGTACTTTGGCCACCTCATGCGAAGAGTTGACTCATTGGAAAAGACTCTGATGCTAGGAGGGATTGGGGGCAGGAGGAAAAGGGGACGACAGAAGATGAGATGGCTGGATGGCATCAATGGACGTGAGTCTGAGTGAACTCCGGGAGTTGGTGATGGACAGGGGTTTCTGGCGTGCTGCAATTCATGGGGTCACAAAGAGTCGGACACAACTGAGCAACTGAACTAAACTGAACTTAACTTTTGTGACTGTTGGAAGTTTGTTACACCTTTTAGCAAACTTCAAAGCTGCTTTTCCTGTTTACATGGCATTTCCATGCTTATGTATAAAGATAAGAACAAGGTAAAATAAAACATACCGAAAAATAGCTTAATTAGTAAAATTATTGTAGAGAATACATTGGTGGTTGCCAGGGGAAGAGGAGTGGGAGAGGGAGGGATTGGGAATTTGGGATTCGAAGACGCAAACTGGTGTGTCTTGCCTTAAAGTGGTAAAGAATCTGCCTGCCAATGCAGGAGATTCAAGAGACGTGGGTTCCATCCTGGGATGGGGAAGATCTTCTGGAGTAGGAAATGGCAACCCACTCCAGTATTCTTGCATTCTTGCCTGGAAAATTCCATGACAGAGGAGCCTGGCAGGCCATAGTCCATGGGGTCACAAAACAGTTGGATGTGACTGAGGACAGAAACACACACAAACTGGTGTGTGTGTGTGTGTGTGTGTGTGTGTAACGGGTAAACCACGAGGTCCTGCTACACAGCATAAGGAACTATATTCAGTATCCTTTGACAAAACATAATGGAAAATAACATGAAAAGATACATATATATATAAAGCTGAGTCACTTTGCTGGACAACAGTACTTAACATAACATTGTAAATCAACTGTACTTCAATTTTAAAAAATCAACACATTGTAAATCAACTATACTCATAAAAATTTCAAATAAAATAAAATAAAATAAAAATTTAAAAATTGTCAATGCGGTACCTCTTAAAAAATTGTCGTGGAGAATTCTCCAGCCAAATTTTTAGTAGATATTTAAAACTGGGTATCCTTTTTGATGGCTACTTAACTCTGTCAGTGCTTCTAAGTGATTTTCAATCATATAAATAATATTTTAATTGTTACCTTTAACTCTAGAACTCTAGTTACTTTAAAGTTTAATGTTACAGTATTTTCATACAACATATATTTAGTTTCTTATGCAATAATTATTGTTAATTTTAAAAACGAGAAATGCTATTCTTGTCAAACATACAAAACAACAATTTTGGGGAGCTGCATGGATAAAAGTATTTTAAAATACTAAAGGAGACAGGACCAGTGTCTTAGTTAAGCACAGAATTTTTTTTTTTTTGGCAAAAACCTCACACTTGAAAGATCCACTTTGTTTAAAACCATTGATCAATCCAATAGAACATCCAACTTCACAAAGTTGAATGTTGATTTTACCCCAAGTCCCTGTCCTCTTTTTTTGGATAAACTATTGTATGCTAAATCTAGATGGTGCTTATCTATTTAAATAGGAGTAGCTTTTTCTTCGGAGAAGGCAATGGCACCCCACTCCAGTACTCTTGCCTGGAAAATCCCATGGACCGGGGAGCCTGGTAGGCTGTAGTCCAAGGGGTCGCTGAGAGTCGGACACGACCAAGTGATTCCTACTTTCACTTTCCACTTTCATGCATTGGAGAAGGAAATGGCAACCCACTCCAGTGTTCTTGCCTGGAGAATCTCAGGGACCGGCGGAGCCTGGTGGGCTGCCGTCTATGGGGTTGCACAGAGTCGGACACAACTGAAGCAACTTAGCAGCAGCAGCAGCAGCAGCAGCTTTTTCTTATTTTTCCTCTAAAGAAGGTAGGGTGGGCATTTTTAGATGAATGTCATCAATATTTCTATTTCTGGATATCACAGAGTTAATGTAAATTCATATGCCCAACACACAGTGAGGACAAAGAAACTGAAAGCAGAGAAAAATTCATTGCAGAGCCATGCAAGGAGACATGTGACTCATGCCCTAAAAAGTCTGGAACTCCCCAGGGGTTTTGGCAAAGCATTTTTAAAAGTCAGGTGAGGGAGCAGGTGTTGCAGGGTACTTTGTCAGATTGTGCAAAACTATCTGATCGGCTAATGGTACATCACAGAGGTTATCATTGTCAGTCCCTGGCTCCAGCAGACCTGGGGCTATGTGCTCATGGTGATCAAGTAGTTAACATCTTCCAGTTGGTAGGTGTTTTCACATCTGCAAAACAACTCAGGAAATTTGCATCAAATACTATTATCTAGGTACTTCAAGGAGTAGTCAAGGAGTATGTCAAGACTGTATATAGTCACCCTGCTTATTTAACTTGTATGCAGAGTACATCATGTAAAATGCCAGGCTGGATGAAGCACAAGCTGGAATAAAGATTGCTGGGAGAAATATCAATAACCTCAGATATGCAGATGACCCCACCCTTATGGCAGGAAGTCAAGAATTAAAGAGCCTCTTAATGAAAGTGAAAACAGAGAGTGAAAAAGTTGGCTTAAAACTCAACATTCAGAAAACTAAGATCATGGCATCTGGTCCCATCACTTCATGGCAAATAGATGGGGAAATAATGCAAACAGTGAGATACTTTATTTTGGGGGGCCCCAAAATCACTGCAGATAGTAACTGTAGCCATGAAATTAAAAGGTGCTTGCTCCTTGGAAGAAAAGCTACAACCAACCTATACAGCATATTAAAAAGTAGAGATATTACTTTGCCAACAAAAGTTGGTCTAGTCAAAGCTATGGTTTTTCCAGTAGTCATGTATGGATGTGAGAATTGAACTATAAAGAAAGCTGAGTGCCACAGAATTGATGCTTTTGAACTGTGGTATTGGAGAAGACTCTTGAGAGTCCCTTGGACTGCAAGGAGATGCAACCAGTCCATCCTAAGGGAAATCAGTCCTGAATACTCATTGGAAGGACTGATGCTGAAGCTGAAACTCCAGTACTTTGGCCATCTGATACGAAGAACTGACTCATTGGAAAAGACCCTGATGCTGGGAAAGATTGAAGGCGGGAGGAGAAGGGGATGACAGAGGATGAGATGGTTGGATGGCACCACTGACTCAATGGACATGAGTTTGAGCAAGCTCTGGGAGTTGGTGATGGACAGGGAAGCCTGGGGTGCTGCAGTCTATGGGGTGGCAAAGAGTCAGACATGGCTCAGTGAATGAACTGAACTGAGGTACTTCAGAAATGAGCTAAAGCAGAGGATATGGGGGAAGGCCTGTCCTGGCCCCATAGGGTCCTACCTGGTTACAACAGGAATATTTATAGTTTTAAAAACTAAGAAGATGTGAGCTGGAGTTTCTTAGGCCAGGCCCCATATTTAGAGAGCAATCTCATGCATCTCACTGGGCTTTCCTGGTGGTAAAAAAAAACCTGCCTGCAATGCAGGAGATCCAGGTTCCATCTCTAGATTGGGAAGATCCCCTGGATAAGGAACTGGCAACCCACTACAGTATTCTTGCCTGGAGAATCCCATGGACAGAGGAGCCTGATGGTCTTCAGTCCATGGGGTCACAAAGAGTCCATGGGGTCACAAAGAGTCCATGGGGTCACAATGAGCAACTCACATTCGTCCAACAGTGTTAAACTTTATGGGAAACCCGTGTTCTTGCGAAACAGCAATGTTTAAGAAATCCTCCCTCTCTTCTGCTTTCGGGAAATGCATTACTGCCAAGAAACACACTTCCCCATGTGACTTTGATAAGACCCAGGTATCCCCTCACTGACCTTTGGCCATGCCAGACACACACCCTCCATATTCTCATTCTTTGTCTCATAAATGATGTGTTGAACAGTTTGTACCCACTGACTAATCTGAACAAAATACCTGACTTGACCAAAGTGAAGTGAAGTTGGTTTCTTCCCACAAACTCTTGAACTTTGGGTTACTCTCAACCTGAGCCAGTGTACAAGCCCTCCTTAACAACCCTTCCGAGAATCAGCTGACCCAAAGAAGAGGCATTCCTGGATGAACTGTCGATCACTCCACGTCCTCCCCCACCCCAGATTCCTTCTAGCCTTATTTACTCTCCATCTCTTATTAAAGTTCTAATGAGGTGGATGAAACTGGAGCCGATTATACAGAGTGAAGTAAGCCAGGAAGAAAAACACCAATACAGTATACTAACGCATATATATGGAATTTAGAAAGATGGTAACGATAACCCTGTATGCAAGACAGCAAAAGAGACACAGATGTATAGAACAGTCTTTTGGACTCTGTGGGAGAGGGAGTAGGGGGAAGATTTGGGAGAATGGCATTGAAACATGTATAATATCATATATGAAACAAATCACCAGTCCAGGTTCAATGCAGGATACAGGATGCTTGGGGCTGGTGCACTGGGATGACCCAGAGGGATGGTACAGAGAGGGAGGTGGGAAGGAGGTTCAGGATGGGGAACACATGTACACCCGTGGTGGATTCATGTTGATGTATGGCAAAACCAATACAATATTGTAAAGTACTTAGCCTCCAATTAAAATAAATTTAATTTAAAAAAAAAGTCCTTTTCTGCTGGACCATTGAAATCCTGCAGACCTTCCAGCTGGGGTGTCTCCCTCCTGCAAGAGGTCCCCCTTCCCACCCTGCAATGATCGCTTTGAATGAAGTTTCTCCTTAACTAAGTTCAAACCAGTTTTTATTTAACACAGGTTTAGTCTCTAATACTGTTCTTTTCACCCCTCTTTGAGGAAATTGTCAACCTCGTTTACACAGAAAATTAAGTTCAATTCACAGACATGTTCAAAACATTCAAAACACTTGACTGTGGATGGTCGGGTGTTAACTAGGACTACCATGATGCTCATTTCACAATACATACAAAATCTGGTCAGTATAATGGGCACATGAAACTAATAAAATGTTGTAAATTATATCTCAATTAAAAGCAAAACAAACAAAAACACACTTGACTATGGTTTCCAAAAATGCTTGGAATACATCTAAAATGTCAAGTTCATATGAATTTCTTGGGGGTCCAGTGGTTAGAACTCCATGCTTTCACTGTGGAGGGCCCCGGTTCAATCTCTGTTCAGGGAATTAAGATCCTGCAAGCCACACAGGACGGCCAAAAAATAAAATAAATAAAAATTTGAGATGAACTTTTGCTGCTGAATACTTGCTAGTGAAAAGTCAAGTTCAGTTTCTAAGGAAGCCATATACTAAAGATAAAACATGATGTGGCAAATAGTTGAATATCAATTGGTTGCCAGACCCACTCTCAGCAAGTGCTCCTGGGGAATATGAAACTTCAGACATCAAAGAGAGTGGCTCTGCCATGATCTTTGGTTGGGTATCTTCACTGAGGACTTCAGCAATTCAGGATTTTGAAGATGCAGATTATCACACTTACCCCGAGGTCTAAGGGGTAGGGGGCTGGGCAGCCTCCCTCTAGATTCTCATCGATGCTCCTTGTCCACCTCATCCTACAGACATCCACCTGCTTTTCTAAAGAGATTTTTAAACATTTATTTCCAAGCTCCCAAAATTATTTACCTGTTTCCAACTGGAAGGGAGCCCTAAAAGGAAAGAAAAACATAAGGGTTCTAAAGGACAGATAGGAAGAGGCTTTGAGGACTGAAAACCCCAACTGGTTTCATCATTTTTCTGGATTAAAAACTCTCATTGGCTCTCTACTGCACATACTATGAAATACAAAATCTAGAGTTGGACCACAGGTCTGGAACATTCCTGCCATTTCATCTCCACCCCTACCCATGGCTCATCTGGTCCTAGCTCACCCCATGGGAGCCACACTGGCCTCTGACTGTTCCTGCAGATGCCAAGCTCTCTTCCTCCTCGAAGTCTCAGCACATGCTATTCCCCCACCAGAAGTGATCTTCACTGTCCCCATGGATTAAACACCACCGTCCTTCAAGTTATTTTCCGTTTCATTAGTAAGGTTTACCTTCTCTCTCCTTGCCTAAATTAAATCTGTGTCATCTTGTCTCCATAATAGTACTTTACATTACTTGTTGATTTGTTAATTCATTTCAAATTAGTGAAGTGCTGAGTTTGAGAAACTCTAATCTGCTGAAAGAGTGTTGTTCATTGTTCCTTTCCCAAAGATTTTTTTGAAAGACTTTCCCCCTCTTAATCTAAGTGTCAGAAATAGTTGTATTTCTGCCTAGCAATTGTTTGGGCTTAGTCTTAGGCGCAAACACAGTGAGCTGAATAAATGATCAATTTCCATTTTACTATTAGAATTAAATTTGTTACCTACCTGTAGTAAATGGGACTTCCCAAGTGGCTCGGTGGTAAAGATCTCCTGCCAATGTAGGAGATGCAGGAGATGTGGGTTCAATCCCTGGGTCAGGACGATCCCCTGGAGAAGGCAATGGCAACCCACTCAAGTATCCTTGCCTGAGAAATCCCATGGACAGAGGAGCCTGGCGGGCTACAGTCCATGGGGTCACAAAGAGTTGAATGTGACAGAGCACACTTATAGTATATACTCATAACTCTATTTTTTATTTTCACTTTATTTCTGGCTCTACTTTTGATGATCAGTTTGTGTTTCCCAGCTGTTTCTAAATTGTATTATGTTATTATCTGTATAAGTTCCTGAAAACTGTATTAAATCTTATTTTTAAAGAATCCAGGGGTATAAATGAATAAATGCATAACACAAAATAAGGTATTTTCACTCTGTGATCAAGGACTTACTAAAAAATAAGTACATAATAAGAAATTCTACATAGCCACTGGAAATGAGCATGAGGATTTGAAATTAATATGAATCTTTAAATATTTAACGTAGTGACTAGCATGTACTAAGTTCTCAATGAGTATTTGTTGAGTGAATAAATAGATGAATGAATTTGATTAGTCTCCGTTCTCATCATGACAGTGAAATGATTTTATAAGAAGAATTTCTGGGTTCAAGAAAGTCTGTTATTTAATATGATCTATTGCTGAAAATTAGAATTTTAGCTTGAACAATTTGTAAAGAAATCTGGAATTCCCAAAGTTACTATTATTTGTTCTAGGAGTTACATGTCCTTATAACAATTAAATACATGCTTTTGTTCAGTGTAGCCAGGCGATAGAGGAAAAACTTATATACAGTGTGCTCTGAGCATAATACTGCTTTTTTTTTTTTACATGTTCTAAGAAAGTCACAGGCAATCTTCGCCAAAACCCTTTCAATAAAATCATTATAAGTCTTCTGTTTCAAATCCAATATAATAGCTTTATATCTTCTAGGATAAAAGACTATAATTATCAGTGAAATTCTGTTATTCATTAAGAAAGCAAAATTTATCCACTATAAAATGGAAGTTAACTGATTAGAGAAAACATTTAGGAAGTCAGAAAGAAAATGCAGCTTTGCCATACCTTCTCCACTACTCCAGAAAAAAAGCATCTCAACTGCTAGTAAATAGGCTTTATAATTAGGATAATTAGGAACAATAAGCATTTATACCCATTTCAGTGCTTTTTGAGGATATGATACTATGTACCAAGAATGCTCTGCTGTGCATGAGACAACAAGTTGTCAGTTTTGTTTTGCATTGCTCTTTCATTTAAAATCTTGGTTTTAGCAACGTGCTTACAGGATTTATGCACTGGATTTATGAACTTGACAGTGACTTTTTCCGTGTTAATGCAGGAGATATTTTGCTCCTATCACTCTTTGTTCTGGCACTGTGAATCTGAAAACACTTCTAGGGCACTCAATAATTTATGATTGTCCATTTTCTTAGAGTCCAACCTGCCCTGCTCACCAGCTACCTGGGTTCCTTGTGGGTGTGCCTGAAATATCCATTTTTTGCTTCATCTCTATGAGTTGCCAGAATAGCTACTGCTTTTGTTTTCTGCTCACATGCACATCGTCCTGGTCTCTCCTGGCCATGCTGAGAGACTCTTCTTGGGGAAAACCCAGTGAGGTTGTCCGAGAACTGTCTGCCTAGACACACTCCACATAGACAGCATCCCAGCTTCTGCTCAGGGCTGGGTCTTCTTTCTCCCTCCTGCACCCCCAGGATGTGGTCTCATCTTAGAGGGATGCAATGATCACTAATCTTTCTTCAATGCTTCTTTTATCCTCTCATTCTTTTGTCAGCCTGAGGACTATTTTTTTGGGCTGCCGTATGTGTGTGTGTGTGTATGAGTGAGTGTATGAGGAGAAAGATAAAGGTCCTGACTGACTTTTAAACCTCAAGTTCCAGGACTTCCCTAGGTTAGGACTCCACGCTCCCAATGCAGGGAGCCCAGGTTCCACAGCTGATCGGGGAACTAGACCTCGAATGTTGCAACTAAAGATCCTGCGTGCCACACCTGAAAAAAACAAAACGAAACAGAAACCCTCAAGTCCTCCTCAGGGCCTAGGGTTTTGCAACTGAAAACTTGTAGAGTGGCGCAACGGCTCTGCTGCCTGCATCCACTTGGTCCTTCCCTGAGGCAGTATGGGCGACTTGTTAGGTGCCCTTGCAAATGGAGGGAAAAAATAACCAGAAATACAAGCAACATCAGTTAGTCTTCAAAAATCACATCCTGCCCTAAATGTTTTTAACTTACCCAGAACCGTAAAATCTCCTATTTCTGGTTTCTACCTTTCCCTTCCACCTTTACAACCCCCTCCTTGATTTCCCTCCCTCCCCACAATCTCCTGGACCTGGGTCTGGTTTGTGTCGGAGTAACTTGAGCACATTTACATCAGGATGCTAACCATATTCTAATGGCTGGGATCATCATAGGAGACCGCAAGAAACCCTCAAGAAAAACACTTAATCCCACCATCTTCAGTCTCTCAGACAGAGCCTGACATATATAATAGAAAGGATTCAATAAACTGAGGAGATAAAAAGTATGGTTTGTCCCAACTCTAAGTATGAATGACAACAACTAATACTCAAGTAGCAGTAGCTACGCCCCTGCTCTTGGCAATTTGGATATGTCAACTCTTTGATTCAGACAGTAACTCTGTGAATAGGTATCTATTATTATCCTTATTTTACAGATGGGGAAGTGGAGACACAGAAAGTTTCAGCAACTTGCCCAAGATCACACAGAAGCAAACGAAAGGTTCATGATCTGAACCCAGGTAATTTGGCTTTAGTCACTATGCTCTTAGTCACTATCTCAGGCCACCTCTCATATATTGACTTGGCTTTCATAGGGAGATGGCATATTCATTGTGTAAAAGATGCTGATACATTTAAAAAATTACTGGTCAAAAACACCTCCAAAGAAACCCAAAAGAAAGAAAATATAGGGCAATGGAATTACATTGCTTTACTCATCTTAACAAGGATAATTCATTGACACGTTTACTTTAAAAGCGCCAGATGACAGGGTCTGGATGCTCATCTATGCTAAAGGTCATGTTTGGTCTTAGACACTGAAGAGAACACACCCTCACAGATGGGAAAGAAAAAAGGAACTACAAAACTAGAAAGAATTACCCTTTTTAAAAGCATCTGGAAAGAAGGATGCAGGAGAATAGACTAGATATTTTTCCTGTGCTCTGATCTTTCCAGAGAAGAAAATATAGAATAATTCAGAATTTACTTTGAGAGAACCCTAAACTTAAGTTAAAAAATAACTCCAGTGAAATAACCATGGAAATGGCATTTAAATTGGTTACTGAAATGGCTTTAAAACAAACATTTCTTTTTGTGGGAGTTTGGCTCAATCTTTCACAAGTTTATTAATTCTAATAACGGCACCCCACTCCAGTACTGTTGCCTGGAAAATCCCATGGATGAAGGAGCCTGGTAGGCTGCACTCCATGGGGTTGCTAAGAGTTGGACACGACTGAGTGACTTCACTTTCACTTTCCACTTTCATGCATTGGAGAAGGAAATGGCAACCCACTCCAGTGTTCTTGCCAGGAGAATCCCAGCAACGGAGAAGCCTGGTGGGCTGCAGTCCATGGGGTCACACAGAGTCAGACACAACTGAAACGACTTAGCAGCAGCAGCAGCAGCAATGACAGGTTTGGACAAAATGCCTGGGCCAGTAATAGTTAATCTAGAAAGCTTTTTCATTGCTTTCTTACTAAAACACTGAAAATCAGATTTTGGTGAACTTTCTTCCTTTGCTATAAATTATGATACTGATAATGATGATAATTTTACTTCTGTGGACATTCTGATACTTACCTTGTTGCTTTTATTGTTTTATATTAAATGCACCTAATTGCAACTAATGTGATAGAGTGGAAATATTTTCTTACTCAAATAAAAAGTGTTATCCATAAACTACCTTGGAAGAATCCAGCCAGATTGAAGCAATGGGTATCAAAAAAAAAAAAAAAATCAAAAGTAAAAGGTCCTTTGGCCCATTTTGGACAAAGAACACACACACATTCATTTACTCATTTATTTAAAAAGTGTTGAGTACCTATTATATACAAGGTAAAAGTTGGCATGTTAACAATGTCTATTAAATATGATAAATAATTACTCTGAACATGACCAGTCCATTGATTCATTTATGTCCTAATGGCTGGTTAAGTTAAATGATGGGTGCTGTCCATTTAAGGCTCTGAAGACACCCAAAATCCTGGTAAATAATATGCACTGTAGTTATAGTTATACTTCTGTTTCCAAAGTTAATAAATATAACACCCCAATGAGGTGTTAAGAACCCCAACTAGTTACATCTATGGGTGAAGTAAGCTGGTACTATAAGCCGGATCTAATTTTTTTGTCTGATTATGGGTGAACATTTGACATGGTATATAACTACATTAAGCACCTAGCAGATATGCATATCAAAATGCCATATTAAGTACATATGTATGTTAATAATAAAAGGAATAAAAGTCAATGTGGAAATTTCATTAAGGAAATAAGTAGCCCGCATTATCTGCATATAGCTTTCCTACTACTTATTAAACTGAAATAGTCATCATTTTTTGTTTCATGTATATATTTTACAATATGGGAATTTTCATGTAAAATGGAATCTATTTTGTGATGAAATTTGGAACTGCAGCAGAATCTCAGCTTTTATTCTATTTTATTAAAAAAATTTAAAGCCATGAATAACGGTAAGATTTTAAAAAATGGAACTAGAGAAACACACGAAGTCACAATGCATTACTTTTACATTTTCTTTAAACTCTTCTACTGCGTTAACTATAAAACCGCTTTATTATAGAATCCCTTATTAGGGTCTTTTGTTAACGGAATTTAATCTAGAAAATTTAAATATCCATTGGTTATGTTCCTCTTTTCTGTACAAGATTGAAGATAAAAGTTAAATGATTTTAAGAATTATCAGGTAAAAAACATTTTCTTGTGATCTCTTGATGAAAACTCTCAAGCAATTTCCTTTCCATTAAAAATAATAATAATATTCCTTATGGGGTTATACTGTGGCCGAGACTTTCTGAAAGTAATTGATGTATGTTAACGAGAGGAGAATATTTTCATGCTAAACAATGTCAGAGGTTCACGTGTTTTTTAAATGATATTTTTCATTGATGATGACCTACATTTTTATTTGCTTACAACTTTGAGAACTGTTAACGGTAGAAAGGTTAGTACTATGTGGTGCCAATTAGGTTTCTCTACACATTCAGGTTTTAATGGACTGAACTTTCATTCAATTAGCCCCTGGACTTTGCAGCCAGGAACCTCTTGTTTTCAGTGTTTTAACTAAAGGACAATAAGGCTTAAGAACAAGCTATGAAAAAAGGAAGCATCTTAAAAGCAAAAGTCTTCTCTGATCACTGTGTTTTCGTTTTCTTTATTGAACACAGACCTGGATGCTTTGAGCCTCTGAAGGTTTAGAACACAGCTACTGGCAGGTAGAAGAATGACAAAGGCAGAAAAAGAAGAGCGGCTGTCATTATAACCACACAATCATTGGCCGCCAACACTTCGAGGGGCCTCCACGAGTTCCCTGGGCTCCTCTCCTGTCTCTGAGGGGCAGGGCTTCCTGGACAGTGCTGTTCCTATTCTCATGCTTTTCCAGGTGAGACACTACCACAGCTTTTCTTTGGAAGCCTAAGTAGCCGAGCTACCCTTTCCTATATCCATCTTGCCCTGACCCGCTATGTGCCGTCTGCTTCCTTAAACTGTTAGGCTGGGGATGTGAGGAGATTGGATAGAAGAGGTCATCTCTTATCTCTTAAACATTCTGCTGAGTCTTTTCTTTTAAAAAATTGGTCTTAGGATGGGGTGGGAATAATCACATGAAGAGGGGATAGAGTTTTCTGGAGTTTTTAAATACCACCAAGGCACTGGTAGTTAAGTGGGCTAGCGGTGACCAAGATTTTAAAATTGCTGTCAGTTCACAGGACAAAGATTCATGAATGCCCTTTTCAGTTCCCAAAGCATTTATTGATGGATTGATCGCCAAATTGGTCTATTTAGTGGAAAGAGGCACTCTTTTGTTATAGGGGATTAAGTGGAGAAAGACGGGCACTGTGGGCGCTGGTGGTGGGTTCCAGTTTGGTCATGCTTTCTGATCCCTAACTACAGAGTTGGATAAGAAAGTGCATCAGTTAGATGTGAAAAAGCATGTGCTGCCTCTCCAAAGTCCAGAAGTGCTTAAAAATTGTGATGTATATAATTTGGAACAATAAATTACGTGCACAAAAGGAGTTTATCATAACATAAATTAAAAAGTGACAACTTTATCACACAGTTACACTGCTGTTTTCCTTTTTTTTTGTCTTTTTTTTTGATTTTGTCCTTTTTTGTTTCATTTTTCATTTCCATTTTTGTTTTTTTTTTATGGAGGGCTGGGGGAGGGCAGAGATTTTGTCCACTGAAGATTAATCACCCTCAATGATATATAAATTAGAAAAAATATCAGCAGCAAGACTCTCTGGAAATAGATTCTGTTTGATGTAGTTAGTCTGTCTTTTCGGTTTTGCCCTCTTTCACGGCGGCCTCTGAAGTTTTCCGCAGGGGGGCTTTCTCCGAGGTGCCATGTCCTTGGCCAGAATCTGCTGCTCCACCATTTTTGTGAGTCGTGTGTTTTTCCAAGTAGTTCAGCATTTCACTGAGGACTGTTTGGAAAGTGCTTAGGGCTGCACATATTGCTGGGGTCCCAAAGCCATGAGTGATCAAACTGGAAAGGAGAAACAGTAGAAAAAGAGATGAGCAATTGGCAGTATGATATGGGATAACAAATCATCCCTCCCTCCCCATTTAATCTGGAACATTACATTAAAAAGCATTTATTATTCCTAAATGGTGCCAAGCATGGTGGAAGGTAGACGCAAGTCAATGCTCTGAATGATAAGAAGTTTAGGTCTATTTGTTATAATATGTCATTAATAGACTTGATTTGTTGTTGTTTAGTCACTGAGTTGTGTCCCATGCTTTTTTGACCCCCATGGACTGCAGTCCGCCAGCTTCCTTTGTCCATGGAATTTCCCAGGCAAGAACACTGGAGTGGGTTGCCATTTCCTTCTCCAGGGGGTCTTCCTGACCCAGAATTGAACCTGTACCCCCTGCACTGGTGGGTTCTTTACCACTGAGCCACCAGGGAAACCCTGATAGACTTGGTAGGCACTAATTATTAGCAATTCCAAGTGTTTGACACATGCCTTGACTCTGCGTCTCTATACCATTAAGAAAGCCAGTAAATACAACTTTCTATTGTGAGAATCATTGCTTTTAAGAATGGCACATACACTTACATAAGCCCAGATCACACAATAAGAGACCAAAAGTGGCTGAGTGTGCCTGACGGTTAGCTGTTCCTCTAACTTCATTTTTCTTTTCTTCAAAGTTATGAAGTTTTATCTGAGCATAAGGCATCCTGCTGGAGGCCACATTCCCAAGCTTCCCTTGCAGGTAAGTTGGACCCAGGACTAACCTTTCCACAACAGACCAAAAGAAGTGATGTTTGCAATTCCCATCTGCTTAAAATGAAAGGTACTGCCCTCTACTTTCTCTCAAAATAGCCATGCAGCTGTGCAGATATGAACAGAACAAGATGGCAGGAATCTACTCATCTCCTGTCTCCTATCTCTTTTCTGGAGTTTCAGCAGGTAATTAATTCACTAATAACCATAACTAATGAGTCATGTAGGGAGGGCTGTGGCAACCTCAGCATTGGTAGCCCATCCAACCGTAACAAACATCCTCTCTAGTTGAACAAACACCTAAGCGTAGATTCATTCTTTCTGCAAACAGAACCCACCCAGATTATTCACTTGTGTCTGTTGTTCCTGAAGTGACATTGTCAGGTTGCTCCCCATTACTCATATCTTATAAAATATAGAAAAACATGTTTGATGTACATCTTGCACATGTTATTATATCCATTTATCTATAAATACCATGGCTGATAAATGGTACATTTGATAAATGAAGTCGTTAACTACTTACAAGCCCTAGTTGTTATAGTTATTGTGACGTTATACTTAGTCGCTCAGTTGTGTCCACCTCTTTGTGACCCCATGGACTGTAGCCCTCCACGCTCCTCTGTCTGTGGGGATTCTCCAGGCAAAAATACTGGAGTGGGTTGCCATGCCCTCCTCCAGAGGAACTTCCCAACCCAGGGATTGAACCCAGGTCTCCTGCATTGCAGGCGGATTCTTTACCAGCTGAGCTACCAGGGAAGCCCACTGTGACATTAGCAATTTTAAAATCAGATAGTACTATCCTTCACAATATGTTAGTTTGCTAGTTATCCTTCTTTAGGTATGTAATCTTAAGGGACAAAAATGACAAGCTCTTACAATATTGCAAATGATGAATTTAGGATCAAGGCAGCTACTGATATGCCTCAATGGTGATAATAGTAAGATCAAGCACATGGAGTTATTGCTTATATTAATACACACAAAGGAGTCTGGAGGATGCCAGACTATTAGGAAGTGTTTCAGCAAATGGTAGAAATTGTTGGCTGTGGGATGTTCATGGTGAGGGTGAATTTTTCTGCATGTCCATTATATTTTACAGGTTGCTACTATCTTTCATGCTGGCATTTTACAAAGCCTACCCTATGCCTAAGTCACAACTAACATACATTAAAAAGAAAAAAAACCAGACCTCAGTCACCAATTATTTAGAAAACAAGACTGGTTAATGCTTGGGTAACTATATACACCAAAGTTTGCCTTTTATGAGTAAGGCATCACCATTGTTGAAGCATATACATACACATATCTCACATTGCTGAACAGGAAAACTGACTTCGGCTCCATTTCTACAATGATAACAGTTAGAGGGGAATCCAAATGTTTTAGAACTTACCAGGAAGACAGAACATAAATGGAGTTGATTAAAGTGGTAGAAGAATTAATCATGGTGGCAACCGCATAAAGAACAAATGAGGCCATCTATTAATGTCTAGATGCTTGGCCCTGAGCTCAAACTATTTGGTTGACCAAAAAGTTCGTTCAGTTTTTTCCATAGGATGTTATACATGCTAACGGGATACCTCTTTTCTCATGCTTTATTCCTGTTCAGGGCTCCTTGTACCATTGAAAGTGAAAGTGAAATTCACTTAGTCCTCTGCGGTGTCTGACCCATTGTGACCCCATGAACTGTAGCCCACCAGGCTGCTCTGTCCATGGAATTCTCCAGGCAAGAATACTGGAGTGGGTTGCCATTTCCTACTGCAGGGGATCTTCCTGACCCAGGGATCAAACCAGGGTCTTCTGCACTGCAGGCAGATTCTTTACCATTTGAGCTACCAGGGAAGCCCATTAGACGAATTTATTTTCCTCTCTATTGCCATGTCCTCTCAGTTTTGACTCCTCTTTCAGAAATTACAGAATTTAGTTCCACTTGGGTAAATATTAAGGTTAGTAGCCAATATCTGAGTTCTGACCATATGCCAGGCTGTGTTCTGAGTGCTTTCTTCTGCACCTCTGATATAATCTGGGCAACAACTCTAAGAAGTATTATTATGTCCATTTTACAGATGAAGAAACAGATACTCAGACATATTAAATAATTTGCAGGAGAAATTCTGTATTGACTCTGTGCTTATTTACATTCCTCTCAGGCTGTGGGTGTGTTTATGACTTCATTTTGAGAAATCAGTCTATTGGCTGTTTTTGCTCAACTTCTCTAACTGAGCTTTGTTCTATGGGCCGGCTCGTAGCATGAAAGATCATTCTTACTCATTTTCCTGTTTAAAGCTAGGATTCTAAAAGGCCAACTACAGGAACTTTCCCGGTAGTCCAGTGGCTAAAACTCTGCTCCCAATGCAGAGGGCCTGGGTTTGATCCCTGGTCAGGGAACTAGGTCACACATGCTACAACTAAGCGTTCACATGCCTCAACTAAAGATCCCACGTACAGCAGTGAAGCTCGAAGACCCTGCACACCGCAACTAAGACCTGGTACAGCCAAATACATAGATAAAAATAAATATTAAAAAAAACTTTTTTAAGGCCAAGTACAAAGTAGATGGGTTTATATAAATGCTCTACTTCTCCATGTTGACAAGAGTGGTTGCCATAATGAAAGATTCTCAGGTTGGCATCCCTCCTTGGCTGATGGTCTTTCTTGCTCCTAAAATCTGTACCTGGTCTTTTGTAAGCTGCATTGTCCCATGTGCCCTGGGTTGAGAACTCTTTGCACAGAGTCTTCACATTGCCTTTGACCTTAGGCACTGTGTAATTTGTGGGAAGTTACAAAGAGCCTTGTAAGATGGTCTGATGAAAACATCTGCAAGTTTCTTTCCAGCTCTAAGCTGCAGTTCACTGGAATAATGCTTATGGTGCACTTCTTAAAACCAAGGACATGACAGAAGGTTATGGACATTGAAAAACCACTTAGCTCAACAGAGAAGTCTAAAACTCGGAAATATTCGATGTAAGAAAAGGAAGGATCTGAGGTGTTATCTTCAAAACAAAAAATATAATGTAAATGTTAATTTCCTTGATTTCACACTACCTGCACATCAAAAAATATGCATGGAACATTGCATAGGATAATGCTAAATGCAAAGTATAGCTCTGTTCTAGCAGTGTTCAGTGAGGTTTATGAACCTAAATAATTAAAGTAATCCGATACTGTATGAGAATCACAGAACAAAGTGTAAAATCAGAGGATGATTAAAACAATTTCTGGGGACATCCATGTTTTTCTTTTGGCCCCAACCATTTTAGAAAAATAGGTATATCTCTCATTTACAGTGACATGCAAAAAGGAGAAAAGGAATAATGTAGAGTCTACAGAAAAACATGAGAAAAATGGAAAGATGAGGCTGATTTTCAGTCCTAGACAGAAAATAAAGTCATGTGTAAGGTAACACACCATAGTCAAATCTTCAAAATCTTTGATAAGGCCATTTTTTTGCCCTTAGAAAATATTTTTTAGCCATAGATTTAACGCTTAAGTTATATTTGGCATTTGCATCTATTTTATCAAATTAATACCAGAGAGCATTTCACAAGTAAATATTACCTGGGCTAAGTAGCAGCCATGATGGCTTGAAGTAGGTTATCAAAATATAAAAGTCTTTATAAATTCATATTCATCTAAAAGTTTGCCCTCAAGTAGACAAGTGAGAAAGACAACCAACATTGTGCTAGATGTTTCTAGCACATGCCACATTTAACACATTTTGCTCAACCCTGGCAGACAATACAAAGGTTATATCAGCTTTCTTAATGTGTTTGCATTTTACTGCTTTCCTTTCTTCACTCTTTATAATCATACGTTCTATTATTTTATTTTTGAAAGGCTTATCTCTTCTCTATCTTTAAACCTACAATGGTCATTCCCACTTGTGTTTGTTTATCCTCCCCCCCCTTTTTTTTTCCAGCCAATCTAAAAACCACTCACCCTTCAAAGCTCCTTGGATAATATTGAAAAAAGGAGTTAGTTTCCTGGTCCCCTGATTAAGACATTGAAAAGGATATGCTTCTACCAAAGGACAGAAACTTGCCAAAGTGATGAGAAAACTTGAATTCTGAAGAGAAAGGAGTAACATTCCCCACCCCACCCCCACCCCAAAATATAAAACTAGAGCCCAGAGAACACAATGAAAAGAAAATAAATGAGGGCAAGATCTCATCATCAAAGAGGAAGCTATATGGAGACATATCAGTTACAGCATAAGTGATCATCCAAGTTTCAACTTTGACCATGCCTGAAAAGGCAGTCATGGAGGTCCTCCAGTGCCGGCAGGAGGGCCTGGGCTCCTGAGGCTCCGAGGGGAACGGCAGCCTCCAGGTTCTGCCCTTGCCCTCAGGCTTCTAGAGACTTCTCAAAGCTATTCCTCAACTCTGGAACCCCTCTTTCTGCTCTGTGTACGTAAGCTGTGAACAGATACCAGCTCTCATGCGTACACGTGTGTCTACCCAATGCAGGGGAAGATGGTGCTCGTGGCTTCCTCCAGGCAGCCCTCAACCCATCACTCCCTGCAGGGCTTTGGCGTTTGCACGGCCCCTGCTTGAGGCCTGAGCTTTCCTGCTCTCAGCACCCTGGGCCGCGGGCTGCTCCCAGGCCGGGCCCTGGTCTCCCTTCTGCCTCTGGCTGGGTTGCCTGCCCTGGCCAAGTGAGTTCTGACAGTGCCTCCCCTTCCTGGGGCCTTCAGGAAAAGTATTTTTACACCTCTCTCTCTCTTCCTTTTTTATTCAACTTGTTACTAAAGAGCTTGTAGTGAGAAAAAAAATTAATATAAGATTTAGTATATTAATATAAAATCTATATTAACATAGATTTTAATGTAAGTGGCAAATAAGATGTTAAATGTATCTCCAACAATCTGTGGCTTGAATTCTTACTGTAAACTGGTAATCAAATGTTAGAGTCTAGCCTTCAAAAAAAACCAAAATAGAACCAAACCACCAGCCAACAACAACCAAAACAAACAGGACTGAGCGGGGCACTAATATTGTCAACCTGCGCTCTACTTGGCTCAGAGGTTAAAGCGTCTGCCTGGAATATGGGGACCCAGGTTCGATCCCTGGGTCAGGAAGATCCCCTGGAGAAAGAAATGGCAACCCACTCCAGTACTCTTGCCTGGAGAATCCCATGGAGGGAGGAGCCTGGTAGGCTACAGTCCATGGGGTCGCAAAGAGTGGGACACGACTGAGCGACTTCACTTTCACTTTCACACTCTACTTGACATTGTCTGATTGCCACCATTTGGGTATTTGTCACTTCCAGGAGGCAGAGTCTTGAGGGAGAGGAGGCAGGACCCCCATGTATGGAATAATTGAGTGAACAAAGACTAAAGTTTCCTTGGTTTCGTCCAGGAGTCTCTGTTACCCCAGCCTGTAGAATTTAATTTTTTTTGGTTGTGCTGGGTCTCCATTGCAGGCACACAGGCTTAGTTGCCCTGAGGTATGTGGTATTTAAGTTCCCCGACCAGGGGACCTGTGTCCCCTGCATTGGAAGGTGAATTCATAATCACTGGACCACCAAGGAAGTCTAAGACCTGTAGTTTGAATTTCTGTTCCAAGAATGAGGAAGAAGAACAATACAGAGACAGGCTTAGGTGAGGGAGTACTATGTTAGCAAGTGAAGGATTAAGAGGTAATTAAGATACTCTGCTTTCTTTTCAAAGAGGTTAATCTTTAAAACTGGCAAGGGTATTAGTGGAACTGCAACTTTTTTTTTTTTTTTTAAAGTATAGGAAACTCCTATTTAAAGATAAAACATAAGTGTTTGTTTCTGAGACATTCGAGTGGCTGAGTAATCTTTGAAAAATTATAGAAGATGGAACAGAAGTAGTGAAATAGAATACTCCAGGACACTGGCCACCTGATATGAAGAGCCAACTCATTAGAAAAGACCCTGATCCTGGGAAGGATTGAGGACAGGAGGAGAAGGGGACGACAGAGGATGAGATGGTTGGATGGCATCACATGAGTGTGAGCAAACTTCAGAAGACAGTGAAGGACAGGGAGGCCTGGCGTGCTGCAGTCCATGGGGTTGCAGAGTCAGACACCACTGAGCGACTGAACAACAAATACCTTAATAATCAAAGCAGGGGGGGAAAGAGACAGATTTTAGAAATTCTAGGTTATTAAATTACATTTAATTAGTCCCATAGTAAATTTCTTATAATGAGATATTTTAAAAAATCATGTATACCTAGTTTGAATTTACATACAGTAATACTAATCCTTTTTAGGGATGTAGTTTGTTGAATTTCGACAAACTTACAAAGTTGTGTCATGACTACCATTACCCAAAACATTTTCTTGTAATTCGTTTTGGTCAATGACACTTTCTTCATCCCAAGATCCTGGGAATCAGTGTTCTAATTTCTATCTATATAGTTTTTACTTTCCCCCTGAATGTCATATAAATTGGATCATGAAGTCTACAGGCTTTTATCACTGGCTCTTTTCCCTTTGCCTAATAATTCTGGGATTCACCCAGATTGTGGTGTTTATCAATAGACGATTTCTTTTTACTGCTGGTAGGTTTTCCATTAAATGGAATTATTGCAATTTGTTCATGTAATGAATACATCTAAGGGGCTAATATTTTTTTTTAAATATCACTACAGTGTTGCATGGGTTCAGTAATAATAATTGAGTTAACAAAAGCTAAACGTTCCTCAGTTTCCAGTGGAATGCCGCAAGACTCTCATTAATCCTACTCTGCTCCACATCTTAATTGACAATGTGATTGACAGCATCATGGATTTGTAACTTAATGGCTGGCATTAGAATAGAGAGGAAAATTGCTGCATTGGATAACAGAACCAAAGTTCTGAAATACCTTTACGTGGTAAAAAGCTTAGTTGGTGGGCTAAATCAATGATGTGAAATTTAGGAGAGATTAAGGAAAACATCCCCTTGCAGTACATTGAGAAAAGGAGTCAGCTGACTCGAGCAATTTTCAGGGAAAAGGCTCACCAAACAGTAAGTCAAACCAAAAAACGAGGGTCAAAATGTGAAGTTTGGATGCTAGCTAGTCAGGCTTATAACTACATTCACCTTGAACTGTTTTCTAAGTAGATTCCAGCTCATTGATTTAATTTTCCCACGACTAATTTCACACTGAGGAGCAGACAGGTTTTGACAACTACCTACTGAGAAAACCCAGACTGTTGTAGTTTACAGCACCCAATGTTCCAGAAAATGTAACTTATATTTAACAGTCATCTTCTTACTTTTACTCATGGTTTTAAAAACCCCTGATTTGCTAGACCTCTTAATCGACATTCTCTACAGCATCTTTCTCGGAGAAGGCAATGGCACCCCACTCCAGTACTCTTGCCTCGGAAATCCCATGGACGGAGGAGCCTAGTAGGCTACAGTCCATGGGGCCGCTAAGAGTCAGACACGACTGAGTGACTTCACTTTCACTTTCCATTTTCATGCATTGGAGAAGGAAATGGCAACCCACTCCAGTGTTCTTGCCTGGAGAATCCCAGGGAGTGGGGAGCCTGGTGGGCTTCCATCTATGGGGTCGCACAGAGTCAGACACAACTGACGCGACTTAGCAGCAGCAGCAGCAGCAGAGCATCTTTCTGCCACATAAACCATCTTCTAATTGGCTCAGTTTAGGAAGTTAAGTAACAGTTTGCTGGATCCAGAGGTGAAACCCTATTTTTGACATTGCCCCTAGTGTTAAAGTATGTTTGTTCACATCTCAGCAATGGGACAGACACCAAATGGTAAAACCACCTTTTCTAGGGAGACTCTGCATTAGTGTATGCACACATGTACACACAATTGACTTATACTATTTTTATTGACCTGAACACATACTACAGAGATAGATTTTAACTTTTTAAAGGAAAATATATTGCAACAGTTCAAACTGTACTCTCTGTTAGTGAGATTAAAAATGAAAAAATTGAGAAACTCCCTGGTGGTCCAGTGGCTAAGACTTCGAGTTCCCAATGCAGGGGGTCTGGATTCGATCCCTGGTCAAGGACCTAGATTCCACATGTCTCAACTAAGACTTTGCATGCTGCAACTAAGACCCAGCACAGCCAAATAAAGAAATAAATATTTTTTAAAAAAAGAAGAAATTGAGGAAAAATGAAAGCGGTCATAGAGGATAGTAGAGAAGAGATTGTTGCTTGAAAAAGAATAAATTGTTATTCTTTATTCATGCTCCCTGTGCAATTTTCTAAGAAGACGTTATTAACAACCCATCTTTAACTCCGGCAGTATTTATGTTTATAAACTACTTGACATTAATCATGAGGAATTATCAGGAGACTTCTATATAATAGAAATTTCACAAACTCCCTGTGATCTCTGGCTAAATGAATATTTTTTGCTTGTGGCTACATCCTTACGTATTTATCTTTAAAATCTCCAAAGCTTCAGTGCTTACTTGGAATATAGGTTAATATAGGATCTGAATAACATCTACCAGAGGAACAAGTAAATATAGTTTACATTTCAACAGCCTTGCTGTCCGCTAGAGACATGTTACAAAGCTTTTTCCATATTGCCCTAATTGTCCTTCAGAAATGCTTTATCATTACTTTAATTGATTTGTCTAAACTAATTTAAATTAAGCTACTAAGGTAATTTTCTAAAGCATGGCCTAAAGCAAATTTCTATGGAATCTTCCCCTGAATTCTTCCTATCTTGGCAAGAGTTGGGCCTGGCACACGAAAAGACGGATCAACACCACTAATATTAGAGAAATGCAAATCAAAACAACAATGAGACATTACCTCACACTTTTCAGAATTGCTATCAACAAAAGTATCAGCAAATTGCTATCATTTGCAAGTAACAAATGTTGGTAACGATGTGGAGAAAAGGAAAACCTTATACACTGTTGCTAGGAACATAGCTTGGTAGAAAACAGTATGGAGCTTTCTCAAAAAACTAAAAATAGAGCTATGATATGATATCCAGCAATTCCACTCTTGGGTATATATCCAGAAAAAAATGAAAGCACTAATACAAAAAGATACATGTATGCCAGTGTTCACAGCATCATTATTTACAATTGCCAACATATGGAAGCAACCCAACTGTCCATCAACAGATGAATTTGCAAAGATGTGGTATAGCCACTGCAGGAAAAACTAAGGTCTGCCATTTTAAGCAATGTGAATGAACCCAGTGAATATCATGCTTAGTGAAATAAGTCAGAAAAAGACAAAGACAAATACTGTATGAAATCACTTATATGTGGAGTCTAAAAAATAACACAGATAAATGACTATAACAATACAAAAACAGACTCACAGATACAGAAAACAAACTAGTACTTACCAGAGGGCAGAAGGAAGGGGAGAGGGGCAAGTTAGGGTTAGAGGATTAAGAGATCCAGTTATTATGTATAATAGATAAGCAATAAGGATACACTGTACAGCACAGGGAATTATATAGTCATTATCTTATAATAACATTTTAAGAAGTCTAAACATACTGAATCACTGTGCTATATACTATATACTGATATATACTGAAACTAACATAGTACTGTAAGTCAACTGTACTTGAATTTTAAAAAAAGTTGGGCCTGAGGTCCAACATATCCTTTCTACCTACTAAGTAAACATTCTCTAATGGCAGAAAGTGAAGAGGAACTAAAGAGCTTCTTGATGAAAGTAAAAGAGGAGAGTGAAAAAGCTGGCTTAAAACTCAACATTAAAAAACTAAATCATGGCATTTGGTCCCATCACTTCATAGCAAATAGAAGGGGGAAAAGTGGAAGCAGTGAGAGATTTTATTTTCTTGGGCTCCAAGATCACTATGCACAGTGACTGCAGCTATGAAATTAAAAGACACTTGGAAGGAAAGGACATTTGTTACTTACTTTCCTTGGAAGGAAAGTTATGACAAACCTAGACAGCATATTAAAAAGCAGAGACATCATTTTGCTGACAAAGGTCCATATAGTCAAAGCTATAGTTCTTCCAGTAATCGTGTACAATGTGATAGCTGGACCATAAAGAAGGCTGAGCGCTGAAGAATTGATGCTTTCAAACTGTGGTGCTGGGGAAAACTCTTGAGAGTCCCTTGGAAGGCAAGGAGATCAAAGCTGTCAGTCCTAAAGGAACTCAACCCTGAATATTCATTGGAAGGACTGATGCTGTAGCTGTAGCTCTAGTACTGTGGCCACCTGATGTGGAGAGCCGACCCACTGGAAAGGACCCTGACACTGGGAAAGATTGAAGGCAAAAGGAGAAGGGAGTGGCAGAGGATGAGATGGTTAAATAGCATCATCGACTCAATGGACATGAATTTAAGCAAACTCTGCAAGATAGTGAAGGATAGAGGAGCCTGGGGTGCTGCAGTCCATTGGGTCACAAAGAGTCAGACATGACTCAACAACTGAACAATAACAACAACGAGCAAACACTAATTTAACAGGATTAGAAGGAAAATGAAAGTCTCATTACTATGTGCCACTGAAGACTGCCTCACTCAGTTGTGTCCAACAACCAAGGACAGATTTTTTTGGCTTTCTTTTGGGAAACAAAAAGCTGGGCGTAGTAGATACTATTATGCTGCAAACTGGAAGACTGAAATTCAAGGGAAATATCCTGGGACTTCCCTGGTGGCCCAGGGGTTAGGGCTCTGTGCTTCTCCTGCAGGGGGCATAGGTTTGATCCCTGGTCGGGGAACTAAGATCCCATAAACCACACAGCCAAACAAAAAACAAAAAGACAAAAAGAAAGAAAGAAGATTATCATTTAGATAATTAGAGCAAAACCTGATTTTATTTTATCAAATTTTAACTTTCTATCTGGAAAAATTTTGGTGTCTGTAAAGGTTGAACTAGTTTGGGCTGCTCCTATTATTTTGTTATGTTGCATCACGCCAGTGTGTGCTTGCTCTCATGCATCTTTGATGTCCTGCATAGCATACGGATGCCACTGTCACCAACCTCAGTTCTGCTTTCTGGCCTCCGGGAGGCATGCAGGTAGCAAGATTTAAAGGGAAGATAAGTCTTCTTTTCCTTCTCTCCTGGATTATTCAATGACTGCAGGTTTGGGTCCAACTGTAGCCTGAGGCTCAGTCTGTACTCCTCACTACAGTTTTAGGTGGCAGCTGGAAAAATGCCTCCTTCCACTTGTGAGAAAAGCCATGAGGGCAGGAGGCTGGGAAATAGCCACTGGAGAACACCAGCAAAGGATTGTGGGGCTTCTCTGCAAAACCTTAGTTCTTTTCAGAACCATGAGGGGAAGATGCTTCGTGTCTCCTGAATATAGGTCATGGAGAGAGACCTCAGCCTGAGAAAAACAGCTGGGGCCTTTGCACCCAGAGCTGCTTGATGACATCTATCCTTTGTAGCCTAACCGGCAGAGGAAGCAGAGAAAAAGGGAACTGGCTGACTGTGCTTATTGTCTACATAAATTATATTATCCCATTGGCCCAAGGGCTTTTAAAATGGAGGTTGATTGAGGTGCATAATTAAGGTGTATGATTCTCTGGTAGTGAGGAATCCTTATAGTCCACTCATTAGCAAGGCCTGTCAGCATTCAGAAAAGGTTCTGTGGTTCCTTTGGGTGCTGGTTCTCAACCCTGGATACATGCAAAAATCACCCAGGGACATTATTTAAAAAATGCCAGTGGTCTGGATGGGAGGGGAATTTAGGGGGAAAATGGATACATGTATAGTATGTTCATTGCTGTTCACCTGAAACTCACAACACTAGTCTCCTATACGCTGAACCTAAAACTCCCCCAAAACGTTATCAAATGACCTGCAATAGATGTTTGAATGTTCGAATCTCTTGCAGCATTTGGTTTGGGGCCATGCATGTTGGGAAGTGGTGCTTCCCTGGTGGCTTAGTCAGTAAAGAGTCTGCCTGCAGTGAAGGAGACCTGGTTCGATCCTTGGGTCAGAAAGGTCCCTTGGAGGAGGAAATGGCAACCCACTCTAGTGTGATTGCTTGGGAATTCTCATGGACAGAGGAGCCCGGCAGGGGTTGCAGGAGTTGAACATGACTGAGTGACTAAATCACTGCCACCTTATGAAGTATAATAAATGTTGGCAACTGATTTACACTTTAATTTCCTGCTTAACATTAAATGAAGGTAAGTAATTTAATGTAGATTCACACAAGAAAGGCATCGTGGTTTCACTTGTCTGCTAAGGAAAACAGTTGTCTGTTTTATTTTTTAGTCTATATTTCTTTCTATTGAAAGTTTTCCTTCAAGGGAAATGGGTTTTTTTCTCTTATGTAAATACAGACTATCCTTTTTAACTTAAATAGTGAATAAGACTTGACCACTTACACATTACGTTTTTCTTTGCAGTTGTGAATGTAAGTACATTTTTTGAGTTTAAGTTTTAAAGTTTAATTTCAACCTTATAAAAAGGAGTTTAAGTTGGCAAAGCATACGATTTTTTTTCCTTCACAATTCAGGCCTATTATTTCCGATATTCTTAAATAAAATGGTCTTTGAAGTCGCCTTGAACTGGCAAAACATCCTCAAGGAGGCCTAATGATTCTATTTCTTAAATCCAAGCCTAGTCATGTAATTTATTTTATGATGTTTTTCTTTGGGGATTGGAGGTTGGAGATTTAATTGAAATTTAAATTGAAATTACTTCTCTTCTGCCAATAACAATGCTTTCACAAGATTAATAAAATAGCCCCTCCTGATTACCTTCCTCACCATTTTTCCATCCCAAGAAAATTTAAAAAATAAAAGCAAACAACAAAAACAGTATACATCTTAGGCTCCTTGGAGAGGAAGACTAAACATGCTCACATTTAGTAGAGACACATATCCTATCTTCCACGTGTCGCCAAGCCAGAGCACTCAGAAAACACTAGTCAAGTTGACTGGAGTGCATGTTATGCGTGGAACACAAAGAAAAGGAAGATGAATAGCCCAGAAAGAGAAAACTCAGAAAGACATGAGAGCTGCCTTTAGAAACTGGAAGGGAAACAGGATTAAATTGACTCTGTAGGGCCCCCAAGGAGTGGAATGTTAGGAAGACAGATGTTGCCTCAGTGGAAGGAAGGCATTTCTAATAGAGCTGTCAGAGCTAGAAGGGATGCCGAGGCAAGAAAAGAGCCGCCTATCATGGGAAGGTGTTCAGCCTGGAATGGGTGACAACTTGACAGGGATGTTGGAGGGACGATCCAAATGTTGAAGGAGAGTGGGCAACTTGAGGGGCCTTCCAACACTGAGAATCAATGATGAAAATTTAATCACCAGCAAACACAGATATCTAGGAAGCCTAGGCATTTCTTATTTCCAAGTGTTACGGAATTTGTAGGAGAGTCTATTTCTAAGAAGATGTGATGTCAGTACACTTTATGACTCAAACAGAAGAATTTAAGTACATTGATCATTTCACTTCCCCAGCCCATGGTTCAATTAAAATACTATGGCCCTGGGAAGGAAACAAGGGAGAATGCATACAAGACCTAACAGAGTTAGTATCATAACCTACATTTAGTAAAATATTTATTGGGCACATACTAGTGCTAGGAGCTTCCCCAGTGGCTCAAGCAGTAAAGAATTTGCCTGCAATGCAGGAGACACGGGTTCAATCCCTGAGTCAGGAAGATCCCCTAGAGAAAGAAATGGCAACCCACTCCAGTATTCTTGCCTGGAGAATCCCATGGACAGAGGAGCCTGGCGGGCTACAGTCCATAGGGTCGTAAAAGATTTGGACACAACAGAGCATGCACACACAGTCATTCATTTACCAGTGCTAAGTACTGTGGATCTAAAGAGGAAATCCTTCAAGTACCTGCTGCATAGCACAGGGAACTATTCTCAATATTTTGTAATAACTTATAAGGGAAAAGAATCTGAAAAAGGACATATATGTATGTATAACTGAATCACTGTGCTGTACTCCTGAATCTAACATGATTGTAACTCAACTGCACTTCAACTATAAAAGTATTTACAGTAAAAAAAAAAAGACATCCTTTCCTTTCCGAATTATCCCCAGTAACTACCTGCACTCTGCTTAACCCTCTATTATAAGTTCCCTCTCTCTTGTATTTTAAATCTTTGTATGTAATTGTCTTCCATATTAGAAGTTCTTAAAGATGGGACAATTCTTTAGCCGTCTTTGTACCGCCTGCCATTAGCATGGAAAAATACAAGAAAAAATAAAATAGACTCCCAAGGTGGGTGTTGAGAAAGAAAACGTCCTTATTTTTCTGATAGGCTGTTTTCTCTAAACTAAGTATTAGAAAGGGCTTTCCTGGTGGCTCAGTCAGTAAAGAGTCTGCCAGCAATGTGGGAGACCCAGGTTCGATCCCTGGGTCGGGAAGATCCCCTGGAGAAGGAAATGGCAAACCCACTCCAGTATTCTTCCCTGGAGAATCCCATTAGAAACAGTCTAACTTCCTCCCTTTATGTTTGCTGCGCTTTCACTTGACCTCAGATTCAAGGATATTATGAGAACATAAGAACAAAGAAGGGCAAAGTTAATTTCTTGAGCTCTCCAAGAAGGGAATCCCTATCATTCCCGAAAATCAGAGTTTTGATTTCTATCTGAATGGTGTTTGTAGGGGTGTCTGTAGATTTTTATCAACTGTCTTCCCCTTTCCCGTAGGTGTTGTGGTGTCTGCTATGTTCTCTAAAGCAATATACACTTTGGATGGCACTCAGTAAACTACAAATAACGAATAAACCTGCCTCCTGTCATTTTGATAGAAACAAGCAGCATCCCAGGCTGTGAGTCAATCAGCAGAAGGGTCACTGCTCTGCCCACAGTTTCCCAGAGCACCCTGATATGTCAGCTACCACAGAAAACTGGAAGTAGTTATTTGGGCTTCACAAGGCCAGTTCATTTCCTAGCTCTACCTGGACATATTCAATCTGTTGAAAGTAAGCCAGAGTTCTCCAGATATCAAAGCAGCCACCCTGGAAGGTGTAATTCAAGAAGTTCGCATTGGGAAGGAGATTTTGATCAAATAAAACAGTGTAGCACAACTTGATGCTACCAGAGTTGTCTCTATGCCTGTCTAATTACACTGTCTCCTTACTTCTTTCCCAGCCGGCACTCAGCAAAAACAGTGGAAATCAGTCTCTCCCAATGGACTGCTTTCAATGTCAGATGTAATATACTTTCTTTCTAAGTCATTTTTCTCTTGAGCTGATGCTTCTGTCAAAATTAAAGTTACCACTACCAGGAAATTATGAAATAGATACCCTCCACACTAACACATTGCTACCCAGATTATCAGTAAGATAATAGATGTAGAATTCATTTAATTCACTAGTGTACAAGATAGAACTTTACATAATTCTCAGTCACTTTAAAAATGAATTAGAATTATTTTTTCTTTTAAGGGAAAAAAAGCTAATAGCCTAGGAATATCCTAGGACTGTGGCTCTTTCAAGCTGTCTAACTATGAAAATCAACTTCAGATTTTGCAAATTATACAGATGCCTGACTCCAATCTGAGACCTGACCTATTAAATCAGATCTTTAAGAATGTACATCAGGTTTCAAGATTTTTAAAAAGCTTCAAGAGAAATTCCACTATGAAGCCACATTTAAGAGCTACATTTTTAAAGTGTAGAGTCTTTTTCCAAGGTCAGGCAACAAGCTGGACTTTACAGTCCTATTAAGATATTTTACTGAGGCTACTTTTAATAAATGCATAGTAAAAACCAAAAAATACACATTTAAATTCAGTTTACAGCAGGAAACTTAAGTTTGGATTTTAATTGGAAATGTCAATCATGTTTAAACCCTTTGTTTAAAAGAAAATTCTTTAACACATGCAAAAAAGTGAAGTTGGACACATACTGTATACAAAAATTAATTCAAAATGGATCAAAGACCTAAACATAAGGCCTAAAACTATAAAACTCTTAGAAGAAAACCTACTAGGGGGAAAGCTTCATGACACTGCAAATGGCAAGGATTCCCTGGAAATGACACCAAAATCACAGGCAATGAAAGTAAAAATAGGCAAATTGAACTACATCAAAAACTTCTGTACATCAAAGAATACCACAGAATAAAGAGGCAACCTATAGAGTGGGAGAAAATACAAATCATATGTCTAATACGGGGTTTATATACAGATTCATAAAGAACGACAACTGAACAACAAAAAGCAATCATGTTTACAAATGGCAAAGGATGTGAATAAATATCTTTCCAAAGATATCACAGAAATAGCCAACAAGCATATTAAAAGATGATTAACATCATAATCATTAAGGAAATACAAATCGAAACTTCAATGAAATATCACTTCACACTCACTAGGGTAACTACCACCCACCCCCCAAATCAAACCACGATGGTGAATAACAAGTGGGGGCCCTGTGCACTCTGGGTGGGAATGTAAAACGGTACACCCACATTAGAAAACAATATGACATTTTCTCAAAAATTAAAAATAGAAAACCACATGACATAGTGACTTTACTACTGGACATATATATAAAAAAAATTGAAAGCAGGCTCTCCAGGACATATTTGCACATGTATGTTCAGAGTAGCAGTATTCACAATAGCCAAGAACAGAGTAGCACCATTCACAATAGCCAATAAGTGGAAGAAACCCAAGTATCCACTAATGGATGAATGCATAAACAAAATGTGGTTTATGCATACAGAAGAATACCACTTAGTCTTAAAGGGAAGGAAATTTAACATGTGCTACAACATACATGAACCTTGAGGATATTATGCAAAGTGGAATAAGCCAGTCACAAAAAGACAAATACTTATCAATTTACTTATACAAAGTATTTAGTCAAATTCATAGAGACAGAAAGTAGAATGGTGGTTGTCAGGGGTTGGGAGGAAGGGGAAATTTGTTGTTTAATGATTATAGGGTTTCAGATTTGCAAAATGAAAAAGTCTTGGAGATTGTTTGCCTAAAAATGTGACTATACTGAATACTACTGTATTAGAAATCATTAAGATGGTAAATTTTGTGTTGCATGTTTTTTTTTTTTAACCACATTTTTTAAAATGATATAATTTAGGAAATTTGCTATAGGGTAAATTTTGGTTAAGTGATATCTAGTGTCATACTATCTGCCATTATGAAATCCAGAAGATTTCATCTAAATAAATAATCTGGGATGTAGTTAAAGCAAAATAAATGAAAAAATCTGACAAACATTAAAAACGTATAGTAAATGAGAGTTAAAACTTTCTGATGGCAAACTCCTCAGCATATAAATAACAACACCAAAATTTTATACGTGATACTTTTATAAGTAGATATACCAGGTAATGTTGAATGTTTTAAGACATGGTTATACATTTCAAATTGCTGTGATTGAGAATCTGCAGCCATACATCCTCTCGAGAGTTTTACACCCAAAATGTAATCTCTCCCTTTTTTCTTTAAACTGAGAATAAGGAGGGGGTAATTTACCATACATTTAGCTCTTCTTCGGGAAACATCAGATTAGTTTCTCTGGGTAATTCTAGACTAGATTGTTATCATATTCTGCATGGGTAGGAACCAAATAGCATATAAAACACACTAGAAAACATTCAGCCCAAGTGTAGCAATGAACATTTTCTCTAAAGAGTCCTGAGACATTAAGCTGCCAGTGACTAAAAATTATTAACAAATCAGCGGATTGTGCCTATGCTAAACAAACAAATGGTTGCTGATAGTCAATTTACACATTGATATGTAGTCTGTTTTGAGCCTGGTAAAGGACAGACCACTGTCCAAAAAAGCTGCAACATCTGTGATTGGAAATGACCTAGTACACATGACAGAGAGCCCCAGTTCTCTGTATTTGAACAGTGAATTCCTTCTTAGAGTAAATTCGTAACTCAACAAACTTCCTTAAATCCAGAATTAAACTTGTATAAAAATTATTAAGTTTTTAATTGAACTTCTGTTGAAATTATCTTTTTAGTATGTACATAAATAAAAATATGGAAAATATTTGTACAGATATGATAGTAGAAACCTTTAAACTTGGATCAGTGGTGCAGTAAACAGTGTATTATTTATCAAATGCTTACTCTATGCTCATTTTCTCACTTTAGCCCACTGCCACTATATAATGGCAGGGTTCTTATTCCATCTAAAGCTAGAGAAAGATAAGCTTGAGAAGAATACATACATTGCCCTAGATAACCCAGATCAAATGTACTAGGGGTCTGGATTTGAAGACAAGTTCTCTTGACTCCCAAACCTTTTGCTCTTACCTCTGGGTACTATACTTTCTCCAATTTTAGCACATTCACCTTCACTAATACAATTGAATGGTAGGAGAAAAGTCCTGGGAACATATACTATATTTGATTCATTTTTAGAAGATAAATTCTAAGTTTAGTTTTCAGAGATGTGTCTGTTACATCTTGAGGAGCATTGTGATGCATGAAAAATATATTCTTTTTTGACAATCTCTAAATTGCTATGGTTTTTCCAGTGGTCATGTATGGATGTGAAAGTTGGACTGTGAAGAAAGCTGAGTGCCAAAGAATTGATGCTTTTGAACTGTGGTGTTGGAGAAGACTCTTGAGAGTCCCTTGGACTGCAAGGAGATCCAACCAGTCCATTCTAAAGGAGATCAGTCCCGGGTGTTCTTTGGAAGGACTGATGCTAAAGCTGAAACTCTAATACTTTGGTCACCTCATGCGAAGAGTTGACTCATTGGAAAAGACTCTGATGCTGGGATGGATTGGGGGCAGGAGGAGAAAGGGACGACAGAGTATGAGATGGCTGGATGGCATCACCGACTCAATGGACATGAGTTTGGGTGAACTCTGGGAGTTGGTGATGGACAGGGAGGCCTGGTGTGCTGCAATTCATGAGGTCGCAAAGAGTTGGACACGACTGAGCGACTGAACTGAACTGAACTGAAATTGCATATAAAATTCCAATTTATTAAATACCCACTACTTTATATAATGTAATATCCTCTTCAAAGGCATTATAGTCATCGAGAGGTATCAAAAACTTTTTAAAGTTTAATTTATGTTAGTCTTTCCTTAGCGTTGCTTTTTTAAAAAACTAAATGATAGTAATAAAAAAAGAGGATAAATATTTTAATTGGTGAGAAATACCATGTTGGCATTAGAATTCTAGAGTTTTACAATTGGAAGTCACCTGAAAAATTATCACAATCTTTTTCACATTGCATTCAGGGTATAAATTAATCAGGAAAAACAGTCTATTCTCTTCCAAAGTATCTCAGAAAATTAAAGATATGCTTTCAATAATCCTGGGTTCTTTACAAGTATCCGGGTTCTTTAAAATATGTTTTTGTGGTCTAACTTAAGAACCATTAACTGAGGTGTACAATTTCTAACTGCAGAGAAATAATTAACATAGTCCTGGAAAAATCAGTCTATGATAGCCTACTAATTTCATCTGTCCATTCAACAATTTATTTAATCAAGATAAAGAACTGCTTAAAGGATTTCAGTATCCTAATCTGAAAGTGTTATTGTCTGAAATAACAGTGCTCACTCTCAAAGTCACAAACTCTTGGAAATCACACAAAAATATAAATTTTCTGATCCAAAGTGCTTTATGCTTTATTTATCTTTACAATTTGATCTCAGATGCTGGGAATTTCAAAAAATTCAGGCAACATCATACAAATATATATGTTATCTCTAAATGGAACTGTGGCAGGACTACAAACATGCCTAAATTAGTAAAGACTGTTTTAACAATGGAAAAGAGAGTCAACAGAGGGGAGAATGGGGGAAAGGGATAGTTAGGGAATTGGGGATGGACATGTACACACTGCTATATTTAAAATGGATAACTAACAAGGACCTGCTGTATATAGCACATGGAACTCTGCTCAGTGTTATGCGGCAGCTTGGATGAGAGGGGATTTAGGGGAGAATAGATACGTGTATACGCATGGCTGAGTCCCTTCACTGCGCACCTGAAACTCTCCCAACATTATTAATCAGCTATCCCCCAATACAAAGAAAAAGTTTTTTTAAAAAGGGGAATCCAACCAAATTGGAAAACCAGTCTTACCTGAAATGTGTTAAGTGTCTCTGAATGTCAAGGTCTAGAATTGGAGTGGGTCTGGAGGATCCCAGCGGTGATCTATCTTGGCTCAAGAGGTCTTGAAATTCTTTACAAATTTGTCTAAAATGAAAGACTCAAAATTAAGGTTGAACTCTTTAAACAGGGTTTTAATTTCATTGCATGATATCTTTTCAAAAGTTTGTTTTCTCTTTTAAAAGAAGGCTTGATAAAATTTCACAAAACAACCTCTGAAGTTCCATCTACAACACACAGGTGAGGAGGGACGAATTGACAGAATAACACTGAAACATATCCATTAACATATATTAAAAAGACAGCCAGTTGGAATTTGCTATAATGATGCAGGGAGTTCAAACCCAGCACTCTGTAACAACCTAGAGGGGTGGGATGGGGTGGGAGGTGAGAGGAGGTTCAACAGGGAGGGGACATATGCATGCATATGGCTGATTCATCTTAATGTTTGGCAGAAAATAACATAATATTGTAAAGCAATTATTCTCCTATTAAAAAGAAACATGAAAAAACATACAGATGAGGTTCACAATGGCAACTATGTCTCAAGTACTATAAGATGATTATTTAAATATATTAAAAAATTTAAATGGAGGTTAAAACATTGCTTTAGTTCTTGTATTAGGATATTTGAATATTTTTGATAATTGAATAAACTAATTTATAAGTTGGCAAATCAACTGCCATGCTGTTTAAACAATAGAATCAGTTACAATAAAGTTAAAGCTGAGGAAGAAATGAGGAAAAAGCAAGTATGGAAAAATTTAGCTTATGCTAAGCAATTCAAGTACATCACACATGAAGCTGTATCCGGAGAAGTTTCAGAATTTCAACCTTGATGTTTGATTCTTCTTCTTAACTCACTGACTTAGGAGAGCCTCCAGACTTAAAAACAGATGACAACTTTGTAGATTTCCTTTAGGCAATTATTATATCTTATTATGACAGTTACTGAGTTATTATTTTTATGCTTGATTTCATTCTTATTTAGATTGTTATTTATGAAGCTACAGTAAGAAATGTTCTTATTTTTTAAGCAAAATGTCACATTATGAATTATGTAATGCACAAGATGATCTTTGGTGAATCATAAATTCTAACTTTATCACTTACGTCATTGTCCTTAAGGACATAACTTTTTAGCTGATGTCTGAATTTAAAGTTCTGTTTTTCCTTTGACCATCAATGTTACGCTATCAATTAAAACTCCCTAGCTTTACCCTAACACAGATTAGTGTTAATCATACTGAATTCTAAATTCAATGAAGAGGTTTACTCATGTTTTTCAAAAATCAAATAAATATTTTGTCGGGTACATTTTTCGATTCCCAAAACTGTCTAACTCATTTCTATTCCTCTCTTTAAATAATTGTCTAATTAATCAAAATATTTCGTTAATCAACAAAGCCCTGGGAACTATGAGGAGTTAGGAGGCTAATGGCATTTAACAAGCCCTTCGTACAATTGTATATTTGGCAATATAATTAAATAGAACAGAATCTGTTATTCACAGAGGTTAAAAAAAAATATGCAGCCCAATGTGCCAAGGCAGATCAGTAATTGGGTCTCTCATCTAAAGAATTTTGAATTTTGTATATATTTTGGATACAGTTGTCACAGTCTTGTGAACAAAGGTGAACTAATCAGAATGTAATGAATATCCATATAGACTACTTCATTTCAACTTTGAACATTTTATTTGAAAACAGCCAGTGCTTTACTGCTGGAAAAATTAGAAACTACTCAGAACACATGTTGGATGCACTAATATGTTACAGAAAGGCATTAATTCCAAAACTCTCCTTACTTCATCTACTTATATTAATGACTACTTGTATTTAGTACATTTGCTATGACTGCATAGTCTCTGGTTCTTCAATCCTTCATATGGTCTAAAAAAAGATGGAATGGATATATAAAACCACAAAGACAAATTATTTTGTCTCTCTTAATTTTTAGATGTTTATAGCCTATCTACTCTTGTATAAAATAAGGTAATTTTAATTAGTGAATTCAATTCTTGCTTGGGCAGAGGGATCAAAAAGAATTACATATTCTTGAAATATTTTTTGAAATCAAAGTTCAAAATATCACCTAAAATAATATATACTACTTAGATCCCAGGTAACAGGGAAATACTACTCCTTATTGAATCCACTACTGTAAGACAGATGTTTCTGTATAACTTTGACAAATATGAAAATACTGATGCTTCCCTTACTTCTCCTAACTTCTTCTAATGTTTACTTCTATGAAAACAAAATCTCAGCATCCATTTGAATGCACTGGCTTCCAAACACTCAGAGTGATGGGAATTCTTAAGAAAATGGAACTTGTGTTTGGAATGGTAGCGCTGCTGTGGATGGTAGGAGTGGACACTTATAAAGACATTTCTGGAGGAAGGAGGACAAGAAGGATTTCTCTGGATCAGGGAGTGAAATTCTTGGAATATGCATGGTAAAACCACAATCAAGTGATTTTGAGGTATAAAATATGAAGCTGTTTTACTTTGGGTAATTAGTATTGGGCGATAATAGTATCATTCAGAGGTTATCACATGGCTGCACATATTGGGAAATCTGTAAAATCCTGCCAGTTACAATGCTTTGGGAACACCTAGAAGATGGGACCTAATTTGTAGCACTATATGTTTCTCTTAATCTGTAACAAATTGTTAGAGTCTCCTGAGATTATATTAAGAATAGAAATGAACAAATGACATGTGTTGGGTTGGCCACAAAGTTCATTCAGGGTTTTTGTAGCAACATTCAGTTCCTTCTGGAAAACCTGAAATATGGTGGATAAAGTCCCCTCTGAGTCCAAAACTGTTAGAAGAGGGAAAGAGTAGAAACAAGGCAGAAGTGAAGACGCCCAGGGAGATAACAGCACAAAAAAATCGAGGTTTAGGTCTTTTCACTAACAAGTATTCAGGAACTTCCCCGCCACAAAGCTCATCTCAAAATTTTAAGCCCAAATGCTACACCCCTCACAACGTTCTTTCTCTAACTCTTGGTCTTCATTCTCTTTCTGCTATTCCTTTCCCCTTTATCTCCTTGTTTTGTCTTTTCTTTTGCCCTACCTTATGTTTCCCTTCTCTCTGGGGGCAAGATGAGAGAGCTATCTAGTACTCTCAGAAAAGCAATGAGTAAATACATCTGAAACCCAAGCAGTGACAGCCATGAGCAGCACAAACACCAAATGAGGGGTTTGCATTTCTTGGGCAAGCCTGTTGGGTATCCCATATAAAACCTTAAATTTTAAAAAAGACCTATCTTTCATTGGATGGGGTAGAAGGAGGAATATTTAGTTTTTGTTTTATGCATTTTGAGACCATTTACATTTTAGCCAACATATCATAAGGTCATTTTTTGAAACAATGTTTCCAACGCTATCTACCATATACTTTCTCTTTAGAAGTTTCCCCCAAATAAGAAACTAATTTATACCATTTTTCTAAATTCCATATATATGTGTTAGTATACTGTATTGGTGTTTTTCTTTCTGGCTTACACTGGGACGACCCAGAGGGATGTTATGGGGAGGGAGGAGGAAGGAGGGTTCAGGATGGGGAAAAGGTGTATACCTGTGGCGGATTCATGTTGATATATGGCAAAACCAATACAATATTGTAAAGTTATGAAATAAAATAATTAAAAAAAGAAAATAAAAAAAGAAACTAATTTATAAATGATAAGTTAATCAGCTGGAACTATTAGTTCTAAAATCTGAACATAGAGTTAGGAAATTAAACAAGACTATTAAGGGTCTATATTTAGCAATAACTTATTTTAGTAAAGAGAAGAGAGCAAGAATTAGCTACCACTTGAAAGATTTTGGTCTAAAAATCTGAATGTGACTTGAGCAGTAGTTAAGTACTTAAGCAGTACTTCTACTGGGTTTTCACACAATAAATGGTAGTTCTTCCTTTAATTATCAAAAAGTTTTCAAGGTTGAGGAAATATGGAATCATCTTATGCAAGCTTCTTCCTTTCTGCATCATTTCTCTCATTATCTTAATTCATATTTTAATTGAGCTTTTTACAATTTGCAGAAGTTCACATAGATTCTATCCTTTTCTTTTTGACAATATCACAAGAAAGCTGGGACAGTACAGGGATCATTTGCTTAATCACATACAGGAAAAAAATGAGGGCACTGACGCCAATCCTGGATCCTAGAGGTCTCCTTGTTACCTCTCATGTATCTGGGTCCTCAATTTTTGTCACACTCCCTGAACACTTCTAGTGTCTCAGATCTTTATCCTCATTTACTATGGCACAGTGAGTGGCTTAGACCAAATTACATGTTTAATACCAACTAACTGGCATATCTGCCTGGAACTTACATCTTCTAAACACATTTTTCTCCTAAGAGTTCCTGTTATTCTGAAGAGGTTTTCTAAGAACTTTCATCAAGGTCAATGGTAGCTCCATCACTAATACAATTGGCAAATCTTGCTACGGGTACCATGTTGAGGAGGTCCTTGTTTAATACATCTAGCTGCTGGTGTGGGAGACCTTCTTGTTTTAGAGAATGGGTGTTTTCTAGACTGTTTTCCCTCATTCAAAGAAAATGAAAAAACAGGATGAAGGCACACAGAGGCTTCCCCATTCTGCTTACTTGGTGGCTAGGATCATCTTTTTTCTTGCTGTCTGTTCTTTCTGTTCCATATGTTGTCTGGCAAGATGTTCTCCTACTGCTTTGGCTGGAAACTCTGTTTCACAAGTGTAGCCAAAATCTCGAGCCAAGTGTAACGCCTCCCCTGTTGGCAGACAGTAAAAGTCAGTTTCTCACTGATGTCCACACTCAACAAGAGGAACACCTTCTCTTTCCTCAAGCCTCATTCCTGGCTGTGGGTCAAATGGATCATTTTTCCCATTCATTGTAAACAATCCAAGAGGAAAGGAGCTTTGAGTGGGGTGGGGGCAGTGAAGAAACAGAAGTTACTTACCTGGCAGGGGTATGTTGAAAATTGTAGGAAGAAAACCGGAACCACCGTCAAGCAGTTCTGACTCCCCACAAGGCTCTGACCATTAGACCAGACGGACATCAGAGATCCTACATCTTAATGCCCTGGGCAAAAAGCTCTATGGGCATGTCATTTTGTTGCTGCTCGACCTATAACTTATTCTCAATGTAACTGAAATATTCATATATATTTTCCATGATATCTTCCCTTGTGGCTTCTATAATAGCTTCCTTGTGGCTCAGCTGGTAAAGAATCCACCTGCAATGTGGAGGACCTGGGTTTGCTCCCTGGGTTGGGAAGATCCCCTGGAGAAGGGAAAGGCTACCCACTCCAGTATTCTGGCCTGGAGAATTCCATGGAATTCCATGGGGTCGCAAAGAGACACAATTGAACAACTTTCACTTTCACTTCACTGCCTTTTCCATGAGACCTATCAAAACATTGACAAATGGTCCACATAATTTTTCAAAGAAGTTGGAACACTTTGGAAAGGCAAATAATCGAATTATGTCAATTTCATAACATTATGTTGCTAAAGAAAGCATACTGCATAATTATAGTACTAGCAGCATCAGGCTTTATGGTGAGCCTCAGTACCTTTTAGCACTATGTACAGTGCTTCTTCAGTACATTATTAAAAATAATAATATTTTAAAGTATAGTATAATGATTAATAATGTTTGTTCTTTCATATAATCTAAACCCTGAGCAAACTTTTAAGACAAAGGGTAAAACGACTTATCGGCAAAGTAAGATTTGGCCACGGATGTCAGTTTGGAAAACAACAGTATTTTAAAAACTCAATCAAACCAATTCTTACTTGACCATTAAAACTTAAAAAAAGCAAGGTCTTGCTACATATGTACTAAGCACCTATTTTGCTCAAGGTGCAATGCTAGGTAGGAGTAAAGGGGGTATAAAAGGACACCAAAGATTGTCCCTGTTTCTGGGAAGATGACAATCATATCAATGATAGTAGTCACAGCAACAATAAACCCAGAAAACACCTTAGTAGCACTTCATAAATTATACTGCATCTATGTAAGCATTATCTATAATCTGTACATGTTTATTAACATTATACTAATATTGTATATAATGAATGTTATCATATTGTATTACAAGTATCAAGTGACTATTAGAGATAAAAGATTTTCAGAGGAGGAGAAGGTGGTACTCATGGAAAGGTGACCAAACAATCAAATTTTGTCATGAAGAAATTAAAAAATAGTCAGGTTTGATGTGTCAAACCTCATGACATTTGTTTGGTTATTGGCCAGAGCAATGTATTTGATTCTGTTTTATATTCACAGAATAAAGAGTAGTCAATAAACCAATACCAGGAAGAAATAAAAACGATTAATATTACTACAGAGGAGGAAAAGTTTATAGATAAATACACATAATAGGCTAACTAATTTCAATGAAATGTCCCTTAGTAAAGATACTATTTTTTTTCCTCTAGAAAAAAAGAAAAATATTAATCTTTCAGATTGGGAAGCTCATATTTATAAAAATGACACCAAAATTATCAACAACAGAAAACAGGAAAATAGTTTAGGATAGTATAGAGCTGAAAAAATATAATCCTGAGAGTACTTTTCCCTTAAATTTTTCTTAGATACATTTTTTTTTCCCTTAGGATCTTTAGTTGTAAAAAATGTAAATAATAATGTTCAATATTTGTTTGTGGGATTTTTTTTCCCTAAAAGCTTCTATCTCAAAGGTTTTTCCTATCTGCCTTAAGAAGAAAAAGGAACAAGATGAAGGGTTCTTTAATGATGGTTTAGTTATGTGATTTACGCCCACAGAGCTAATGGCAATTGGTAGGGTTCCTGCTCTTGTTTATTTCACAGAAAGGCACACTTAGCCTATGGAAAGCTCCACTGTCACTGTGCAGGTATTAGTTAATACCCTGATTTGAAGTTTCAATGTGTACAAATATTAACCATACATCAAAATCAGACTTCCATTTATACAAGTGTGTTTAAATTTTATTTACGCTACTATGAGACAGGAATGTTGCAATTCATCCTTTTCATTCATTCCCTGAGTCTTTAACAATTCTTTTCATTCCCCAAACCTGAAAAGCCCTGTTCTAGGCCTTGGAAGAGTCTAATTTAATATAAAAATATGATAATGTGGTAAAATGCTAGATCAGATAATGCTTTGTGAATGATCCAGTCATAATTCTCCCCTTAGTCTGTTTCAAAGCAGCAGCAGGTCTTAAGACTTTTATATTCATGTGATAGAAAACATCATTTTTCCTCCATTCAAAATAGATGACAAAATGGATAAAAAAAGGTCTCTATATTGACTAGTCTGAGTAGTGCTAATTATTGGAAAGTCACACTTTTGGATAAAGCTGCAAGGTATGAGTAATATTTTAAAAGTGCTTATCACAGGAGTTGATCACCCTAACCAAGTAGGAAAGAAAATGTGTGCTTATTGGACAGAAGGCACAAAGGTTTTTGTTTTTTTTTTAAGGGACATTGTAGGGACGTCCCTGGAGGTCCAGTGGTTAAGACCTTGTTTTCCAATGCAAGGGGTGCAAGTTCGATCCCTGGTAGGGGAGCTAGGATCCCACACGCCTCGTGACCAAAAAACCAAATGCAAAAGGAGCAATATTGTAACAAATTCAATAAAGACTTTAAAAATAGCCCACATTAAAAAAAATCTTTTAAAAAAAGGACATTGTAATGCCATGTAGGATGATGACTTTTGCTAAGAAAATGACAGAAGGGAGATAATTTAAGAAGTTTCAAATGTGAGGTAAAAAATCTTAAAGCTTGACTCAACAAAGAATGGCTATAGCACCTGACCAGAGAACAAACTCATGTGACCTTAGGACTCAGAAGTATTTTGCAACTAACACAAACACCTTTTATAACTTCATCCTTGTACAGCAAGTTGAATTATTTAAATTGATATGTCTTCATATTGCAATATTCACACAGAAATTGATATTTAAATAAAAATTCAAGAGACTATTATAGATATACACACACACATATATATGGATATATGTACATTTTTCCCCTCTACTGTTTTTGCAATAGGAGGAGGAGTGAAACATACATACAGGGGAATGGCAGCATGCCTCTTAAATTTTATGCTAAAACCTGATTCTTGGGGATCTGGGTCATTTTAATGCAAAGCTCTCACCGTGCGGAAGTTTTAAAAACAGTTTGGATGGAACAGCTGCTATTTACATTTGCACTGACAGCCAGATCCTTTCTTCCCTTAGCTCTGTTTACTGCTTTCTCCTGCTTGCGAGGTAACATTGTTACTGGATGTACAGCGGTCCTACATCAAAAGAAGTGGCAAGTGAAGACACTCTGATGTGTAGTTAAAAGGTGTAGACTGTGCCACAAAGCTTTGGGTGTGAAAACCCAAGAATGAATAACTAAATGGGTCCGTGAATTAAAAGCCACACGATATTCAGGAACAATGACAAATCCATAGTTCAATCCTGTACCACAGGCATCATAGAGTCAACAGGTTTAAGAAAAATGAAATAGGGGGAGCAGAAAAGCATGTGAATAAGAAGTTGCGGGATTCAACTGATTGGTAACAATAAAACTCTACAAGCGTCTCTGTCTCTGTCGGGGGACAAAGTACCCATGTGAATAAGTAGGTGCAGTAAGCTGGGGTGACAGAGTGATCCCTGAAGGGCTATATCCCATACAGCAAACATGGCTGCTGTTGCCTCATTTCTGGGCATGACGAGGTGGGCTGCCCCCTGGTGGCTGTTTTCCAAAGTGGATTTAATCTCTTCCTTTATTTCAATGCATTGTGCTACCTGACAAACCAATGCTAGCCCACCCCCACTTTTTTACACCACCGAAGCAACACAGTAACTTTGGCAAACACCTCCATTGTTATTTCATGCCATTGCAAGAATTACTATTTCAGAGGTAGGTTACATGGGGATAGTAAGAGAGCTTAGAGTATTCTCAGTGCAAGGCTTTAGGCTCTCTAGGCCAAGGAGTGCCATCCTCCCCTTCCAAAAAAGGGGAAACCACTCAGGGTTTTCGATTTTTCAGCAGGAACAGCAGCAGTTGATGACCCATGTTGAGGATCTCTCTCCAAAAGTTGGTACACACAAAGTTACAGAATACGGGAAGAACATAAAGAGAGAATTTGCTCCCTGGTTTCAGGGCATTCATTTTTCACACTGTAAGGCAAAAAGGCAAAAAAAAAACCCAAAAAACTAAAGGGTAAATATTAGGAAAAATGTAAATGGCAATTATTGATGCAGCCCAGAAATGGACAGTTAATGGAAAAATGTTTCCTGAAGAAAGTGAATTGCTCATTTTCCTGACATTCTGGGTTTCCCCATTATTTTACCTGAAGTAGATCTAAATGCATCGTTTTCAAAGATTTTTAAAAATTGGAGTATAGCTGCTTTAGAGTGTTGTGTCAGTTTCTCCTGTACAACAAACATGAAATCAGCCACATGTGTACATATATTCTTTTCCTTCGCATCTAAATGCAGTTTTAAAATAGAAATGAATACATCTGATTTCAACCTTTTATCCAGTCATTAAGGATTTTTTTCTTTCTTTAAAATTACTGTATTTTAGAGGTAAATATATTTTAGACAACTATCAATAAATATATAAAACTAGTTTGTACGAAAGATACTTCTACATTATTATTCACTGGATAATTCTCACCAAATGTCGCTAACTGCATTGCCTTAGAAACTATTTAGGTTTAACTTCTTACTGTAATACTCAATAGTATTCAATGGACGCAATAATTCATATGTGTTAAATTCTACTCACTTATCTGATTTCAATTTTAGTTACATGTGTGGAAAATAATACATTCAAACCTATCTCTGGGATTATTCCAAGAAGTACCTATTGAAAAGCAAATTTGAGAATATTTTCAAATCTGGATAAGATATTATATTAAATAAGTTATCTTATAACATCAAGCTGCAGTAAATTCTAAAGCTGAAGAACAGGTTTAATGTATCTGTTAAGGCATCCAGAAAGATTCTAATAGGAGTGCATTCTGTAACACTATATATCATACAACCTGGGTTATAGATAAGGGTCTTATAAGATGGTAGTTTCTCTATTTAATGATGATTTTGTTTCAATACCAATACCTTGTTTTCAAAGTGATAGTTTTATTCCCCATTCCATGCCCTGTACTTAGTACAGTATTTGATTCATAATAGGTACTTAGTAAACATTTCTTAAATGGAAAAGCTTTCAAATATTTTATTGGCAAATTATAAAAGTCTTGAGAGGTACCCCTTACAAAGAATATAAATGAAAAACTAGAGCAAAAGAGAATTGCTAGAAAGAATGAAATAAAAAAAACACTGAGTATATCACTGTATCAGTGAAGCCAATTAATAAAATAGGTAAATTTAAAGGTAGTGTTTTTCAACCCTCGCTATTCCCACAACCGGGGAGTCTGTTTAATATGTGTATATACAAGTGTGCACACACACACACTCACACATACACACATCAGGGTTTCATCCTGCATCATTTAATCTCTGGAGCCAGGGCATCTGCATTTTTTGAAAGCTCCCGACCTCCTCTCTAGCCAGGTTTGAGAATTACCGTCCTAAGGTGAAAGGAAAGCTTTATGTGGGAAGGAACTCTACAGCTTCCCCCAAACTAGGATTCTGTGGCTGATGCAAAAGAAAGCAGTTGCTACAGAGTTAATATTAAACTGTAAAGACCTGTGTCTGTCTGGGTTCTCTGTGTTCTGCCTTATTGGCTTTAACACAGTACACACTATAGAAACAAAAATGGCTATGTGGTGGTAACGGAGACATAGCATTCTCGGGGGAAAAAAGTCATCAGTCTATTAAAAACTACATTTGTATAAGGAGATTTAATGTGAGATAAAACTTGCTTATCATAACAGTAGGGGGAAATGAATTATCAATAAAAGGTGTTGGGACAACTGGCTGGCCATCTGGGCCAAAAAAGCGAATAAAATTATATCTATATCATATATCCAACAACAAAAAACCTCCAGATGGATCAAAGATTTAAAGTATAGATCCACAAAGTAATTAGAAGATAATGTAGAAGAAATATTTTATAATCTTAGAATAAAAAAAGGACTTCAAAATATTATAATAAAAACTAAAAGCTATGGAATAAAATATATGAGAAATATGATTATATCAATATAAAAAAGTTCTGCATGATATAGACCTGAACAAATAAGCAACCAAACAAAAAAGTCATAATAGCAAACAGACAAACCAGAAACGGGGTGGAGAGGCTTCACAACTCATATCAGAAACATACAACCTGTTTTCCTTATATATAATGAGCACTTACAAATGAATGAGAGATATGTCAGAAATTACCCCACCAGGACAAAGGAATAGACAAAAAAGCTCATAAAATTCTCCTAAGAATATACTTAATCTCTTTCATAAAAGATGGAGTTTATTTTTTCCAATCAAATTAGCAAAGTAATTAGCCTCTAATTAAAATAAATAAATTTAATTAAAAAAATGAAAAAAAATAAATTGATAGTACCTGGTTTGGACTAGTGTATAGAGGGAACTACTCACATATCGATACTTCTTATCTCCATCACTGATAAAACTTTAAATTTAAAACTACTGTAAAGAGCAATCTTCCAATAATCTCCCAAAATTACAAATGCAAATATCTTTTGATCCTATAATGCATTCTTAGGAATTCACTGAATAGATGTACTTGCATATCTGTAGAATTATTTATATAAATGTAAGCTTGCTCATTGTAGCACTATTTGTAAGAGCCAAAGATTAAAAACTCCTATATGATATCTAGTGGAGTACTGGTTAAATACTTTATGATGCATTTAAACAATGGAATACTGTGAGTGTTTAAAAGAATGAACAACTTGCAAAAACTGAAATAAAAAGAACACTAAGACAAGGTGTGAAAAAATGTGTAGGACAGTATGTATAGGTTGCTATAAATTTTTTTATTTATTAAAAATAATTTATTTTTAATTAAAGGATAATTGCTTTACAGAATTTTGTTGTTTTCTGTCAAACATCAACATGAATCAGCCATAGGTATACATATGTCCCCTCCCTCTTGAACCTCCCTCCTATCTCCCTCCCCATCCCACCCCTCTAGGTTGACACAGAGCCCCTGTTTGAGTTCCCTGAGACATAGAGCAAATTCCCATTGGCTTAGATTGCTATAATTTTTAAAACAAAAACCAAAACTATGCACACACACACACACACACACACACACATCTCCTTGGAAGAAAACAGACAAACCAATAACATTTCTTTCTTCCAGGAGGGGAACTAAATGAAGGATAAAGTGAAAAGAAGCTATTTCACTCTTTTGTAACTTTTGGGTTTTTACCATCTATATAAATTATCTATTTAAAATTATATTAATTAAAAACAAAACTACTCTCTGACCTAGATCTTAGAAAGTTTTTATTCAAAACTCAAATATTTGTTGCAAATTAAAACCTAAGCAATTTCAAAACTTCCACTACTATTCAATGGGCATTAGACAGCACTAGGAATTATACAGTTTACAGTTTTATTAGAATACCTACAAATTTTGATAAATCTAAACAATGGAAATAAGCAGAAACAGGAGTGTTTGAAAAGCACATTAGTTGGCATAAACTTTGAAAGAGAGTATAATAGAAAACAGAAAAAAAAAAAAAAACTAGGAAAGTAATGCAGAGACATGCTTTTAAGGGAGCATCACGATTCATGAGAGTGAGTACTAAGCTGGACCTAAGGGGTAGGGAAGCACTGAGCCAAACAGGCTTGGATAAACTTGACTTTTTGTGCCAGAATAGGAGTAGGACTCTAAGGACCCCACAAGCACACAGTCAGACACAAAGGCATGCGTGTAATAATAGCCTATTTCCTCTACCCCTACATGTAAACACCTTTCTCTCTGAAAATGAAAGAACCGTAAGATGCAGGTCAGAGAAGTACTGTTAGGAAGTAAGCAAACCATTTAAGAAAATCCCTCTGAGATTGTGTCTATTTATGCATAATATTATAAGACACTGAGACCGATCATTGACAATTCTGACAAATATTAGATCTCAAATATTAGACAAGGATATTGGATTGTAATCTATCAATAGTCAAAGCAGAGCCTCTCAGATAGAAACTATTCCATGAGTTAGAATAAGAAATTTACAGATAAGACAATACCTATTAGTCTGAAAAAGAGCCATTTTCCAAGAAAGACCTTAACATGACTGACTAACATAGCGTGCACTGGCATTTACTTATTGAGTCCAACTCCACTGGCATCTCTGAAATGCAAAACTGTGCCCGAGAAGACACTGTCAATGCCAGAGTGTGTGCAAAAGGGGACAGCAGGGTCCCCTAGTGATTGGGCTTTTGGAGAAGGAAACACCCACTCCAGTGTTCTTGCCTGGAGAATCCCAGGGATGGGAGAGCCTGATGGGCTGCGGTCTATGGGGTCGCACAGAGTCGGACACAACTGAAGTGACTTAGCAGCAGCGGATCATATGACCAAAAGGAGCACCAACAAGAACAGTTGCAATATAACAAGGAGTCAATTTATGGTCTTTCTTTAATATCGTATACAGTTTTAGAAGAAAGCTAGACCTTGTTATCCCAGAGGAGGGACTAAAGCGGAAATATATCTGGAGTGGGTGGTGGAGATGTTATATCAGGATGATGGTCCTTTCATATCTACAAACATGCCGTGAGTCCTTGGAGGTCACCCTTAAACTCCACATATCCAGAGAAATCCACTGTGGTACTTCTGTGAATATCACAGTAATATCAGCTTTGTCCTAAAATCCCTGAGAAGAGCAAACAATCCTGAGCATACCCTGTGAGTGTATTATTACTGATACTAAAGGATTTTGGTGTTTTGAAGCCTCAAATAGTGAACAATACCTCTTTCTAAATTAAACAGCCATAAACTAATTATAGAAAAAAAATCTGCTCCCTATTAACTCTTTTAAAGGAAAAGAGTTCATTGTCAAGTTGATGGTTCTTTTCCCTCTTTTCTTGGAAATGCAACTGTACAGACTCAAGATTAGAGGCAAAAGGGAAATAGCGCCAAGTGATAGCACTCCTTTCTCCTATCTTTGGTTGGTTTGGCTGAAGTGGAAAGAAAATATTTTGTAAGATAGTCTAACCAACTAGATTGGCATCCTCTTGAAAGGACAAGAGATACTTTTTATAATTATTCCAGAAAAATGGAAAGAACCAAGATTTAATGTCATCCTAACTTTGAGGGATTAAGTGGCAGCAGATGGTGTATCAGGATGTTTTAAAACAAAAAAGGACAAGAAAGCTCAACAAACGTGCTCAGGATTCCTACCAGCATGGGATGTCCAATCCATAGTGAAAAACAGGCCAACTTCTTTCTATTCCTTGGTTATACTGTTACACTGTTATAACTATAAATATATAGCTGAATTCAGAAGTAGTTCAGCAATGCAACTGTTCAGAATCTATATCACTAACATAAATCTGAGTGGAAAACACATGATAATGTTGCAAATCAGACCTGGATTCTCGTCCTTGCTGTTCTCATAATCCTGTGCAAAATGGTGAATCTCACTGTACCTTCCTTAGTTTTCTCATTTGAAAATAATGATCACTAAATTTAATTGACACTAACTTTGTGCTGGGAACCCTGTGAACCACTCTACAAACATTCTGATTTCACTCCCATGACAATCTTATGAGGAGAGTACTGTTATTGGTGATGGACAGGGAAGCCTGGCATGCTGCAGTCCATGGGGTTGCAAAGAGTTGGACACAACTGAGTGACTGAACTGAACTGTTATTAACACTCCTTAACACTGATGCTCAGAGAAGCTGTGTGTCTTTGCTTATACGACACAGCTAGCAAGTGGTAAGTGGTGGAAGTGGGTTCATACAAGGTTATTTGACTCCAGAAGCACACTGTTAACCAGAGGTACTATGACTTAACGCCTTGGACTACTCAGTCTTCCATTTCCCTCCAGGGCTAAAGTTTTATGATTCGGAGTAAATTCTGCTATGAAGTAATACTGTTAAGGAGAGTAATACTGTTTAAGGAGAGAAAAACGAGAGGACAGGTACTAATTTTTAATAACTGCCTCTGTGCCCCATGGTGTCAAGTGTTTAATCTAGCAAATGGATTTAATGCCACAAAAGACACATAAGGCAGATGTTATGGAAGAAAGGGGTGCTGGACTGCCCAAGGTCTGTCCTTTCTCTAACACTACAGAGTTGTTGCTAAGAAGGTTCGGGACACGACATTTTCTAGCATGTCTCACACCCGCCTCTGGAATTAGGTGTGCTCGTGGGACTGGTTGTCATGGAACGTAGACAGCAGCAATGTAGGCTACTTCCTGGCCAAGTGGGTAGGAAGCTATGTGCTTTTACCATCTGATCTTTCTTTATTGTGAGCTGAGTGCACAGGGCTCTGAGAACCTAGAGGAGGGCATAGCTAGAGGCAGAAGGATTCTGGCCCCTGAATGAGACGATGAGAGGAAGGAAGGGTCCCAAGGAGGAACACTCATGTCATCTGTGAAGACTGAGAAATCAGCTTCTATTGTGTTAAGCCCCTGAAAATTTGGAAATTAACTGTTATAACAGATAGCACTACCCTAACCATTACAGATAGTATGACCTTTATCTGTATATTAGGAAAATGAAGCTTAGTCAGGTTAAGCAACTGACCCAAAGTCAGACAAAATGTCAAAAGTGATATTATGGGGGGTGTACAGGATAGGGTCTGGAAGCCTACTGATTTCTTTTTAACTAAAGAAGGGAGCAACAGCAACAAAGGTTTTAGATTTGAAAGAGTGAATAGAAATCATACACATATTTGTAAATGGTCCCCTTTCTTTTGCTGATGGATATTTATACCCTTCCCTCCCCCTATACTGTTTTTTAAAATATATATGTTGTTCAGTCGCTCAGTTGTGTCCAATTCTTTGTGACCCCACGGACTGCAGCAGGCCAGGCTTCCCTGTCCTTCACTATCTCCTGGAGCTTGCTCAAACTCATGTCCATTGAGTCGGTGACACCATCCAACCATCTCATCCTCAGTTGTCCCCTTCTCCTCCTGCCTTTAATCTTTCCCAGCATCAGGGTCTTTTCTAATGAGTAGAATTTGACCTCTAGCCATGACAAACTGAAAGGGCTTCCCAAGTGGCGCTAGTGGTAAAGAACCTGCCTGCTGATGCAGGAGATATAAGAAACACCGGGTTCGACCCTTGGGTCAGGAAGACCCCCAGAGGAGGGCATGGCAATCCACTCCAGTATTCTTGCCTGGGGAATCCCATGGACAGAGGAGCCTGGCAGGCTACAGTCCATGGGGTCGCACAGAGTTGGACTGAAGCAACTTAGCACGCACTACATGCGTGACATGCACTACATACATGACAAACCGAAAGCCAAGGCATTTACGTTTAAGGACTTAAAGTGTGCTTCAAACTCCTGGTGTTGCCTGAGAATGCCATGTGAGTTTCGCAAGTTCAGCAAAACTGTCCCAGGAAAGCGCCCCACTCAAGTAAACAAAACTTCCTTTCAGCAACACTCTGCAACTTTGACCATCTTGGAAAACCTCAAGTGAGGTGGGAGTGATGGGCAAGAATGACTACATACCTGACTCCTCATATTTGTTTTAACGCCACCAACACTGCAAAGATTGTTCTGGAGCAAAATGTAGGGGAGGCAGTTAATTGGTGATTCATAAATAATAAATATATAGCAAGGATATTAGAACTAGGACAATAATATTGGCCAAATTCTTGGAATGCTTTCCAGAGATAGAATTTTCCCCACTCTAAGAGAGTCTGGGATTATCCCAAGCTCTCAGGAAGATCAGTAAATTGGGTTAAGTAAGTCTAATCTGAATTTTCCAGAGAATGACAACTCTTTGGTATTATAGATACTACAGTGGACCAAGGAGAAGTCATAGTAATGTGATTAACAAGGGGAAATAAAAAGAAATTCAGGCTTGTAATAAAGTGGATAAAAGAAGCTGTACCAACCATTAGTTATATATTTAAACCCCGTTAAATGAAGGTAACAAGGAAACAGTTACATTCAGGGGGTTATTTTTTTTTTTCAATTATAAATTACCAATATTTATTTTAACCACATAAGGTAATTTCAAAGTTTTTTTTTTTTTTTAATCTAGAGAAAGTAGAGGGAAGGAACCACTACAATATCTAATTTAGCTGAAAGCAGAGTTGTTAGCTACTGTTTTGATCAATGAGGGCTCCTTTATATATATTATTTCAAAGCGACAATAATAAATAAATCTTCCGTTTAGGGTTTAGTCATCAAAACAAAGGAGAATCCTAGTCAGGACGGGGACAGCATGATTTCTGCCATGGTCCCTCCATCGACACAAACTCAAAATTCAAGATGCTGGCTATGAGCAAAAAAACATCTTTACTGTTTGGGATGTAACAAGGAAACAGTTACATTCAGGGGATTAGTGTTACATTCAGGGGATTAGTATTACATTCAGGGGATTCTGAATTCAAATACTTATATTTTATTATAGATCAAATATATCTGTACATGTGGACCAAAAAATAAATCCCCATTATAAAGACATACCTTACTAAAATGTGCCCTTTCAAACAGCTTTAAAGGTGAAAAAAATCAGCTACTTTTGAGTTTATCCCATTGGTTACTAGGTGCAATGATATTTGTAACAAATGTTGTGAATAATTTAAATCTTGTAAATTTGCATGAAACAGCCCTCTCATACATTCTTAAAACAGTCCCTAAAATAATGACTCTAATACGTTGATTTGACAATGATGCTAGGATGGCACTATTAATAGAGAGATTCCATTTAAAAGAAATATAGAAGGGAATGATTATAAACATAATTAAAAACTAAATGATTGAAAACCCAAAGCAAACATGGAAATCTAGGACTATCATGATGAAACCACTACTAGATTAGGGACAAGTTAGTTGTTGGTTCCTTTTTTTTGATAAATAAACTTTCATTTGCTAATTTCAATCCCCATCATAAGGTACCTTACTGTTCATTGTTTGTATCTTGACAATGGTTAAGTCATGTCTGCATGGAGAGTCTAGTTGGGTCCCCATATACCACTCTTTCTTTGGGATTTTTATCAAAATAGCAACAATGGAAAGGCTGAATTCACATCATTCCCAGAAAGCAGCAGACAAGTACTGAAATGTCACAGAAGATGGACCTTCAGGAGATGTATTTCTAAGTGTGGTCAAGGAGGAATAAAGCCCATCAGATATTACTTATCTTGTTCTCAAGTGCTATACCAAAATGGGAAAGGGCTGAACCATTGCTGAATGCATTGGGCCATCAGGAAGTTAAAAAATTTCCATTATCATATGTGAAAAGGATCGCCAGTCCAGGTTCGATGCATGAGACAGTGTGCTCAGGGCTGGTGCACTGGGATGACCCAGAGGGATGGCATGGGGAGGGAGGGGGGTTCAGAATGGGGAACACATGTACACCTGTGGCGGATCCATGTCAGTGTATGGCAAAACCACTACAATACTGTAAAGTAATTAGCCTCCAATTAAAATAAATAAATTTATATTTTTTAAAAAAGCATTCACAATCACAGTGTATTTGTAAAATGCAAATAAACTTGATTGAAAGTTAAAAAAAAATTCCAAATGATTGAAAAAAAAACTAGTATTCTTTCCTACAAAACGAGAGGTTTACAAGAAAGCTGATGAACTATTTTTGACAATTAGAAATCTCATTTTAGAATTTCTGGAGAAATGCTTCTAAAATGTTGCTGACTCCTGTAAAAATGTTTGCTTGAGGGGCAAAAATATTACCCAAAGACATGGTCAAAGAAAGGTCCATGAATACCAGCTAGTAAATATGGTAAAGTTTTAATATTTACTAGCTAAAATTATGTAAGCAAAACACACTTGAAATAACTAAATCAAATTCACATTAGCACCAAAAGGACCAAGGTCACAAAATATTAGGTTCTCCTCTTACTTTAAGACAACTTGCAGTTTTTAAAACTGTCAGTCATGACACATGACTCAACAGTGAGTCTTGAAATAAATATAGTGGGCTTACGTTCAACATTTAAAAGTAGTGGGTCTACAATTAGCATTCTAAAATAATATAAAAATATGGAATAGAATAAAAATACTATAATACATATTAATGTATATAATATAGTATATAAATGAAACTTAAGATGTGTGTGTATGTGCATATGTGTGAGAGAGAGAGAACACACACTTGAAGGTCATAACATAATATGTGAGGAGTTAAGAGATACAAACAGTCCTTTTGCCCTTAAATCTCATTTTTTCAGTTCCATCAAAATGCCTGGCCTGGAATTCAACAATGAAATATTTCTTTCTCTACATCGTGAATATCTGGGGGATTTCAAAAGCATCCAGTGAAAAGTAAGACGTATCTGTAGAACTCTGCTCGGTGTTACATGGCAGCCTGGATGGGAGGGGAGTTTGGTGAAGAATGGACACATGTATATGAACGGCTGAGTTCCTTCGCTGTTCACCTGAAACTGTCAGAACATTGTTAATCGACCACACCCCAAAACAAAATAAAAAAGTTTAAAAGAGAAAAACATAAAGTAAAATGTATCTGGGAAGAATAAAATTTTAAGTTTCATCAGCCAAGGCTGACATAACTCCTCTGTGACCAGAGGTCAAATGAATAGAACCCAAGTTAGGCATTTTTGTGATGAGAGGTTTGCTGGAAGAGTAAATGCCAAAAGCATGAGATTGGTCCTAGGATTTCACACATTTAACCTGTATCCTTTCTGGTAGCATTGCTCAAGGATTTCCTCACCGGGTACTTGGTGTTTCAGGATACCATAAAAATCAACAAGAAGAAATGTGAATATGTGCTTTTAGGGTTCTCAAGGTTTTACTGGGAAGCCTGGCGTGCACAGTCCATGGGGTCACAGAGAGTCAGATGTGACTTAGCGACCGAACAAAAACAACTGTTATTATATTGTACATCTGGTACTATTTGTGTGTGTGTGCTGGCATTCCAGCATGCGAATATCCACATTCACAGACACTGTGGATAAAGGTCTTTCTTGAAAGTGAAAGGAAAGTGGAGTTGCTCAGTCGTGTCCGACTCTTTGGGACCCCGTGGACTGTAGGCTACCAGGCTTCTCCGTCCATGGGATTCTCCAGGCAAGGATATTCCCGACCCAGGGATTGAACCCAGGTCTCCCGCATTGGAAGCAGATGCTTTAACCTCTGAGCCACCAGAGGTCTTTGCTTTTCATACCAGCTACATGGAAAGTATCTCAAGGAACATTTAAATCAAGGATCCTTAAACTTCATTATATATCAGGGGCTGTTTTTAAAAATAAAGATATGTGCACCATACCCCCAGAGACTACATTTCAAGTGGTTTGGGAATGGGGTCCAGGGATTTTTAATAAACATCCTCAGCTGATTTTACTGTGGAATTGGGTTTGAGAACCAATCAAGTTCTTCTATTCATGTAATTCTTGAATTCACCATTATATTTTGAACATACTTTTGTTCTTTTGTTAGGTAGCTATAATTTTAATGATGGTTTTACTTAAGCAGGAATCTGCTTCTCTTTTGAATGAACCCATGAGTCATTTTTTTCTACTTTGACCCCTGTGAGTGGATTATGAGTCAACTTCCTTACCATATGCCAGCTCTCAGTATCAGCACACATGGGCAAGTACTACAAGACGTACAATATAATGACAGTTGTTTTCGTTCAGTCGCTAAGTCACATCTGACTCTCTGTGACCCCACGGACTGCGCACGCCAGGCTTCCCTGTCCTTCACTATCTCCCGGAGTTTGTTCAAACCCATGCCCATGTGATGCTTATTAAACGTTCATGGCCAATAATAATATTGTGGTTGTTATCATTACTACAACTAGGAAGTAAAGCAAAGATACCTGTTAAAAGCAAAATCACCAAAGTGATTTTGTCAAGACCAATGTCAAGAACACACTACTTCCCAGAGTTGTTCAATAAATAGTGTGTGTTGATAATCTGGAAAAGGACAAGATATTTGTTTTTGTGTTTCACTTACTTTTCACCTCCTACAGTGCCTTATAGACATCAGGAAATCAATGCAAGGCAAGTGTCACAGGTGTGTACAGGTGAGTCTTGGCAACAAGGTTCTTTCATTCATTTTTAAAACAATAGCATTCTAGGTTATACAACAACTCTCCCTGACATTCAACGGTTCCTCTACAAAGTGTGAAAGATGTCCTTTTCTTAGAAGATTGAACAAGAATATGTAAAGTTTAGTTCTTACAGAAGAAACACAAGAGAAAAAATAAATTGAAAAAAAAACTTATGAAATATGTTACAGAAAATATGTTATAGAACATATTCTATAGCACAGAATATGTTCTGTGTTAACCCCATTGGTTAGCCTTTGTGGGTCAGCTCATTTGCTCATAAAGCCATGGAACTTCACTGTACCTTAAGAGATGTCTACAGCATTAATACAACGTGCTCTCAGACTCGTGACGATGCATTGAGTCCTGTGAACTCCTTATAAAGGATTATTGGTTATCCTGTAGATCCTGCTGCACTGAATAACAATTAGTTAAGCCAGATTGATCTGAACTTTAAAATAAACAATAATAAAAAAAGCTCAGTTTTTTGTTGCTGTTATGTGGGGAATACTTGTCTAAATATCAAAATCTTCCATTGCCATCGTCTTTTCTATTACTGCTAAGATTAGTAAATGCAATGATAGTCTATGAATCTACATCTAAGCCTTCTATTAAGTCTAATTGAATCATCACTATCACAATTAGTTGGGAAATTCACCTGTAAATCAACTGTGTTTAACATATAGACAAAAATGAAATGGCATCATCAACAAACCTGAATTTCAAAGAACTGCTAACCTGCCATCATTACTTTGCTGTGCTGAAAAGTCCTACCTTCAACTAAGGAAGTGAGCAGGGTAACGTTGGCTGCTTTCCGTCTTCCCGCTGGCAAGTTCAGACCCAGCCTATCCAGCTTCTCCCTCAGGCAGCGACCCCCGTTCTTGGATTTTGCTCTGTCCAAGAACAAACAAAAGCTAGGTTTTGCAGGTTGACATTTAGAGGAAAACAATGAGAAGACTTGACCATCTGAGGTGTTCAACATGGGACAGAAGACATAAGGGCTGAGGGTTGAGGAGTGTGGTACCATACAGTTAGAAGATCACAGTGCCAGTGACTTCCCTGGCCGCCCAGTGATTAAGACTTCGAGCTGCCAATGCAGAGAGTGCAGGTTCAATCCCTGGTCAGGGAACTAAGATCTTACATGCCACACAGTGCGGCCAAAGGATAAAACACCAACCCCCCTACCCCCCCCCAAAAAAAACTACAGTATCAGAAAACTCCTTTGTCTTACCTTCTCAAAATGCCTCCCAAGAGTGAAGCGTTGAGGCATTCAGGGGGTGAGAGGCGTCTCTTCACCTCGGCAATGGTCACCTTGTACTTGGAAGTAGAACTGAGAAGGGACAGACGACCAGGGACAGAGCAAAACAAGTCTGTGGGGTTGACCACACAGGTGCCACCTTTGGAGGGAAAAGTATATTATATATTAATGACCATGAGCACAGATACTAATAACTATATAAAACATAGTTACTATCATGGTGCTACTTAGGATTTGGAAATACCCAGTACGATTTTTCTTATACATTCACCACCTGGGTCATCTCAGAAAGCTGCTCTGAAGATGTCTCTTCCAATAACACTCAAGCTTTGGTTTTCAAATATCACACGGAAAATGTTTGTGAGGGTATGATTTTCATTTTAGCCAAAGTTAGCATCCTATGAAGTGCTGGCTGGCCCACCAATGTTCATTTTGCCATCATCCACACCAAGAAACAACTTCAATTAGTTAAAAATCTCAAACTATACCAACTAGCCCACAAAGGGTAGGTATGATATAGCCATAGCTCTGTGTATGGTTGTGTACACACATATACACAATGAATAGATATAACTGTATCCATGACTTACTATATACACAAAAGTTTTGAAAGCTCTGTTCTAAAATGACTGAGAACTGCCATCTCTCTTCCCTTGTCTATCTGCCAAGTACAGGCACCAAAGTCAGTTAGTCCCTAGGTACCGTTAAAAATCACGTGCCCATTGCCAGACACCTCCAACCCATATGTGCATGCCTGCGTGCTAAGTCGCTTCAGTCCTGTCTGACTCTTTACGATACTATGGACTGTAGCTTGCGAGGCTCCTATGTCCATGGGATTTTCCAGCCAAGAATACTGGAGTGGGTTGCCATTTTCTCCTCCAGGAGATCCTCCTGACCCAGGGATCGAACCTGTGTCTCCTGTGGCTCCTGTATTACAGGCTTTACCGCTGAACCACTGGGGAAGCCCTGCACTGTGCATGAGACACACGAACTTGAGTTAACATTAGAACATAGTAATAGTAACATATAAAATGCTAGTGGCCACTAGCCACAACTAATACTGCTGTGCTTGTTATTATTACTACTACTAGGGAACAAAGCAAAGATAACTGCTGTTGGCAAAAATCACCAAAGCAATATCCCACTGCTGGTGCTCCTGGAGCAGAAGCCTTCTGTCTCCAGGATCCAGAAAGCCCCTGGAGCTTTTCTGTTCTCCAGGAATAACAGAGAACATCCCCAAACTTCAGGCAGCTGAAGTAGACTGAAGACCCAGAGCAATCCGTCAATCATCAGTGGGCAAAGTTTCCTATTGTCTGACCTTCCTTTATTGCAAAAATCCTGAGCCAGTGTCCACACCACTGCATAGCCCCAGGATGCAAGGCTGCCTCCCTGGGCACCAAGGGCAGAGCTTTGGAGGTTCAGTAGCAAGTTCAAATTCAAAGGTTACTTTTCTGAGCATACACTGGATTTCTTGAGTTATGGGCAATTTTAAGACCCATTTCCAGAAAAGGGTCAAGTTCAATGAGGTTAATGAGAAAAAAAAAAAGAGAGAGAGACGACGATTAAAGAAAAATGGGCAGGAGAGTGTCAGCTAATATTTTTACTCAAAGGGTGGCTCTCAACTGGCAGCAGAGGCATCTCCTGAGAGCTTGTCAGAAATGCTGAATCGCAAGCCCAGCCCCAGATCTTGAGTAGAGCCTGCATTTGAACGAGCCCCTCAGGTGGTTCAATGTGCACCTTAAGTTTTGAGAAGCGCTGGTCTAGGACTCACCACCCGCCTTCCTTTCTTTGACAAAGCAGCTCAGATGGAATGTTATGTCCATCAGGTCTGTGGCATTCAGATTCAGGTATATTTTCTAGGCACAGGGGTTAAGGAACCTGGGAGGATCTTTAAAAAGCTAAAAGAGGCCCTGGACCTGGGTGCAGAGAACAGACTAACTTTGCCCCACTCTTAGGGGATTTCTACCCCTGTGCTGCCTGGAATTCTTCCTGCTTTCCTAGGGTTATCCAAGATTCCCCTGAAAGTGCTGGCACCCATCAAGGTCTTTCTCCTGAAGCATTCCAAGGCTGGAAATCACCCTGAATGCCTCCTACCCCAAAACACAAGAGAAGATAACGAGAATATCCAAGCAGCCAGCTCGCTACAGGTTGGAAGATGGGCCATGTACCGTTGGCTAAATTCCCAATGCTAGAGTTTGGAAACTTGCCCTCAGTTGAAATCTGAAAGGT